>NW_009913531.1:0-15394 GCF_000696875.1 Nestor notabilis | reverse complement strand
TGTTCTTCAGTAATAGTATCTAGCTCTTACTTTTGACCACTGACCTGTAACTTTCCTCCCACTTCTTCATGAAGCACAGGCTGAGAGCACCAGCAAAGCATCATCGAGAAGTCGGGAAGCTCCTTTCCCAGAGAAGCCAGCACTGGCTTTAATGGGTAAACAAGGACCTACAACAGGGATTTCAGTAGGCTGCTTGGGACACTGCGCTGGTAGTTAGCCTGACAGCATTTTGTTTAACCAATAGAAGTAAACATGGTCTTAAAGTTAAGCACACACTGATGGGTCAAAATTAGCTGGAAATTAGAAACCAGACACAGGGTGATTTGCTATTACATATATGTCTATGTTGGGATGTGTTTATTTTCATTTGCATGTGTTTATGTATTTGAGAGATATTCGTATGCAAATCCTCCTCCTAGAAGTTTATTTTCTTAATGGAAATATACTGTAATTTGTTGCTTTTGAAGCATTGGACTTTCATCTGTCAGATACTAAAATTTTAGCTCATTTTATTCCACTTTTTTATTATTTAAGAATAAGATTAAAAACCATCAACAAAAGATATTTAAGTGTCATCTGAATAGACTATTATAAAAGGAAACAAAGCTCCCAGTCACATTACTACATGTTCCCAGCAAATACTAATAACTGTTTGAATGCGTAATAAAAATATATATGTATAAAACATTGTACAGCAATGAAAAATATCCCTCTGGGACTGATACTGTTATTGCCTCAATGAAATTCAGCTCCTCTTTTCTCCACTAATTTAGCAGCACAAAAAACCAGAATCCTTCCAGTCCCACACTGTGCCTCAGAAACGCCTGTGTACACAGACTATTTCTTTAATCAGTGTAAATTCACCCTGCAATTTTCTCTCCCCACTGCTACCCCCTTGAGCAACAGCTTAATAAATAAATAAATAAAATCCATTTAGCTACTCCCCAAGTTGAGTGCAGCCAGACATCCTCTCTAGGTCTTTAGGTAGATGAGCAACTGTGCTGACTCCAGTGACTCACATATTTGTAATTATGTGCACACAGGGAATCTACATCCTTAATTTGTTTTTTGCCTCCTGTGGTCTTTAAATCATGACGCTTTTTTGTTTTTTTTCTTTTTTTTTTCTTTTTTTTTTTTTAACCTGCATGTTCTAGTTGGGTCTTGTCAAGTTTCAAGTTTCTATTTTCCCTGTTCTAGATAGTTTTTCAGGTGCTCCAACAAAGTATAAGGCTCCCACCAGAGTCCTTAAAGAAGAAAGATTTCCAGAGTGAGTACACTGTATTAATAAATGAAATCCAACCTTTTAAAAATTACACTGTCAGAAAAACCCATTAGGCTGTAAAAGAGTTGAAGTAAACATTAGATTTTAATATCTACTGCTGCTTAGATTTTTCTGAACCAAAAATCCCCAGTGAGCACTTAAAACTTCATTACTACGCTGAAAGGTTGTGAAAGGCTATTTAAAGGTTTTCAATTTTGCTGAAGTCTAGAGGTTATTACAGCTTGAAAGAATACAAACCCTAATATTACATGGAATGAAAGGAATCAAATTTATGTTCTCATCTCCCCTGTAGTTTAATCCAGTTCTATTAGATTCAATGGAGAAAATTAGGGCAGGTTGAAACTTTTTAGAGGGCTGATCAAAAATAATATTTGGTCATTGTAGAAAACATTTCTGTCTATTACTCGCACTCTAAAGGGTATTCCTATCTTGTGATGCCACAGTCACAACTTACAGTGTTATCAGCCTCCTGCTCAGAAACCCATGGGCTATGACCTATGTCAGACTCATACCTAAATGTCCACAATTACACAAGAAAAATGAAGATACCTGACTTCATCTCAGAACTGAAGTTAGCTATAACTTGATATGCAGGCTTTCATTATAAATATTTTACGCTCTTTCTCTCCTTTACTTAATTTGGGAAGGAATATTGGTTGACTCAAATATCCTGGGCTATATATTACCATATTAGACAGCTATTAAAGGAAGTTGACCAAACAGTGCAGTGCAAATTCTGATGATGAAGAACTTTTATACTTATCTGCTAAGCAGTCTATCAGACTCCAGGTTTGGTCAGTCCCAAGTGAAGAAAATCATGTTCCTGGTGTGCAGCTGTGGCTGTGGGAAGAGCTATTCATCTCCAACCCTACTGGGACTAGAGACATCAGTAGCCCATTTCATTTCATTTTGGTGCTCTAACCATCTCAGGCTCTCACAGCTGAAAGGGATAGGGACCCAACTACATAGATTTCCCTCAAATTGTATTATCTTAGCATAAACCATTAAAAAAATACTTTGGGTTCTGCTTAGTACTACCCATACCTGAATATCTCTATGCTGACATTTCTACCTTGAGCCAACATACTGCCATTTATTTTAAAACATAACTGGTGCTAATTATTTAAATGTTTGTACATGACTATAGCTGTGTTGACATAAATTCTGGAAGATAAAAAAAACCAAAACCACCAAAAACCAAATAAAAAACCAAATCACAGAAAGAAAATAGCGAAAGAGTATTCTATATTTAAAAACATATTTAATAAATCTGTGCATTAAAAGAATACTCTTAGTAGAGATGGGATCCCTGTAAGAGGAGATAAAATTGCTAGATTGTCTTTTAATGGCTGAAGCATATCACCCTCTTAGACAAAGTAGTCAGAGTGCTGTTGAGAATGGGAGAACAAATAAAAGTCGTGGGGTTCTTTCTGCTTTCCTTTGCCTGATGGTTTGGCACATGGCAGGAAGCAGATCAGCCCAAGATACAGCTATGCAAGGTGCTGCTTGACTCACTACTCAAAGGACAGCACTTGGGTGTATGACAAGTCAGAGCTCAGCACTCTCCATTGCTGCTCTTCCACCAAGCTCTCAGTAAGAACAGTCCAGATGATAAACACTCCCCACCACCGTCACCATTTTGAAGAGAGCTTCATACATCCATATTACACCTTTTATACACCACCATTCCTCACTCTCTTGGAGGTGTTCAGACTTTGGTATTAATTAAAAAAGGGGGAAGAGAAATACTAAAGGTATTGACAGCCCTAACACTAACAGATCTGTGCCTTTGACTTCTCCCCTCACCCTTCCTTTGCATCATTTATGAGCTCTTTAACTCCTCCAGAAATCACAAGATCCTTAATGCAACACGTGCATGAACTGCCAAGGAAGTACAAAGTGGTTGAGGGACTCACAGGACAAAGTAGCTGGAGAGGATCTCAGAGGTCTTCTGGTCCATCCTTCTACACAAAGGGGGCCCAGTGAAGGAAAGTTGCTGAAGACCTTCTCAATTTAGCTTTTGAATCTCTGGCTTGGAGATACTACTTCTGCAGGCCTTTGGGTATAGAAGAGTATTAGTCTATATTTTTATGTTGGAGTAGCTCCAGTTATAAAGACACAGAAAGACATACAACATTTCCTACAATTATTTCCTGTCTTGAAACCCAAAAGGATGTGCAAATAGGCAGAATGCTACTATCAACTGTGCTTAATGAGGTATAGTGGTTTTAAGATGCAAATTGCTCTTCAAATCTGAATTTCATTCACTTGGGAGAATTGCAACTTGCATTTAACATGTGGACAGAAACTTTTATTGACATTTTTCTCAGAGCATTTGCTGTTACAGAAATCACTTATTCAACACATCATTTCAAAATATTCATCAATGTTTCAGAATTAATACATCTTCTACATCATTCTAATACATCTTTAACATTTTTATTAAGTAGGTTTTCTACCCCTTGTTGGTAAGAGAGTGCATCTTTATATTTTTGCCATACAGTAACTGCTGGAGCACAGATCCTGCTCTTTATGTTGTTTAGAGATGAGGTAGAAAAAGGCATTAATTTATGAAATATTGGCATGTGTGCAGTTTTTACCATTCCTGTAAAGGTCAATGAGTATGTTGTCAGTGGAGGAGAGGCAAATAAGTGCTCCTTTGCCCAGGAAGGCAGGTGTTACTTCAGTCATTCTCGCTAGGCAATTTTCATCTTCCTTTGAATTTATTATTTGTGTCAGCATCAGTGACAATAAATCAAGCACAAGTTGCCTCTTTTCATGGACACTTCTGTTGTCTCACAATGTGGGAAGGTAATGAGGAGGAGGAAATGACACTGCATGCGTAATGCAGGTAAGCATGCTCGCTCAGGAAGGTTGTGAGGATAGTGTTTGTCCCAGCTCCCACCTCTTCCAGTGCAAGAGGCAGAGTCTGTGTGTTGCTTTGGTTCCATGGACTCCTCTGCATGGCACCTTCTCAGCTGTGGAGACGAAGGTCGTACAAATAAAAATCTTAAGTCAGTTACAAACAGCACCTCGGGATCACACAGGAATACAAGTTTTATATTGGCATATATAAAGTGCATGTCCTATACTATCACACAAGAATCACATTAATTTCAGTCCTCAAAAATACTCAGGTCTTTAGGGAAGTCACAGTTTTGCTGCTCAGCTGGATCTGAGTTTAACCCAGTACCATGCCATTGGCAGTGGCTACCTATGCAGCAGCAAGTGTTTCTTTAGCCTGACACTGTTTCAGGTCTCTGTTCTTTTCCTTAGAGCCCTAAGCAAGCACAAACCAAGTTATGAGCTCAATAACCTCTCAGCCCTTGGTCCTTTGAAGTAACTGTCTCGTGTAAGGATGCAATGGCTGGCAAAATCCAACCTTGAATCCAGTGGGGCTCTGATGTATTGAGGAAAAAGCACGTAAGACATACAGATACAACACACTAAACTGAGAAAAATGTAATTTTTAGGGGGTTTTTATGCCTCCAGCGGGCTTACTTTTTTTTACAAAAAAAAAAGAAAGCACTATCTATCTCTGCTAACACCCCATAACAATTTGAAAGAAAGAAACCTTGTGGTTTATGCTTATATCTCCTCATTAAACTGAGTTGAAGGATACACAGTTTCAGGCTTTTTTTCCTTTTGCTTATGGTGTTTCCAGAAATGGTCCCAAAATAGGTATTTCAGAACTAACAGGGGCTATATGGCTAGTAAATGCAAAATGTTTCTCAGCTTTAACCATGGACCGCAGCAGATACCTCCATAGCTTCCTCAGAGAAATATTTCTATAATACATCAAATATTTCTTCAAAGAGCTGTAAAACAGGATGGTAATACACACATGCACCCACAGAAAGGCAAATGTAGTCAGCATTACTGGGCTAACTTTATAATACAAAAATCCATCAACATTAGTTTCACAAATACCCTTTACTGAGGAATCAGCAGTTTCTTAACCCATCCAAATGCTTCGGGAAGCGAGCTGTTTCTCCCATCAGTGTTCGAACAATGCTTTTAGTAAACACAGCAAGAGGGATGAGAATGCATCCAGGAGGAGACTTCAGCTCTGCTCTTGGCTTGGAGCACACATTTCATTAACTCAGGGTGCATGTTCTCAATGCAATGCTGTCACACAGGTTCCCGGAGGTGACTTTGAGGGGCGCAGCTTCAAGGGGTTAACTATATAACGATGACATACTGAAGTTTCTAATGCTAATGTTTAAATGGGATCTGGTTGATTAATGAGGTCTTTCATTTGCAGTCACTACAGAAATAATTTTTTTTATCTTACTTGCACAGTCTACAGTACTTTCAAAGGCACTGGCTGCTCATTATGAATAATCACACAGTGTTCATGAAAGAAGAGTACACTGAAAATGACAAAATCCCCAAGTTATTAATGTGCAAATATTCAATGTAAAGTGAAAATTATTTAGTAAAAAACACTCTGAAATATTGTACTGTCGTTTGTATAATTTCACAGTGGGAAAAAAAAAGAAAAAGGAGGAGATCTTACTTTTTATCATTTTTGTAATATTTTTTAAGACCAGGATTAATTTTCAAGCAAAATGTTAGTCTGCTTTTCAGACAGCTGCTGCTTTGAGACTTCAAAAAATATTTAAAGAAAACAATTTACTTTGAGAGTAGGGATATAAACACTATCTGATTAGATGTTACAACATTGTTTCTTAAGAAACATTTACTTCTGATTTTAGAACTAATCATTAGATCTTCATTAAAATGTATTCTACTGTCAGTTTCTGTGTTGACATTCAAAGACGTCCATTTTCTCTGAAAGCATATTGACAAAGAATTGTTGCAATAACCTGTTTTGTGAGCTTCCATGGTTCAGGTACTAAAATAATAACAAGGAGAAAGAAAGCATTGGAATATGATAACATCAAATTAGTATTGGAATATGATTGACGTCAAAAATAAAAAGTCTCTTGGATGTAAGGAATAAGTTTCAAGGTGGGAGTCAGTCTGCAGTTATTGGAAACAGGCAAGGAACTTAGTAGGGCAGAATATACCATGCCTACCTCAGGAAGGAATCCCTATCCCTTCCACTGAAGTAGCTGGTAACAATTAGCCATATGGAAGTAGGTGTTTAAATGTAGGCACCTGAATTTATACTGATTGCATCTACAGTATATCTAAGGTAGCCATCAGCTCAGAACATGATCCTCTAAATTATCTCCCATTTGTGATGCTCTTTCTTTAGAGACAGAAATACTAGTACTGTGAGCGTAACACACTGTGGCATGTCACATGGAGTCACAGAAGAAAACAAGGATTTGGCCTAGGTATGTCATGGTTGAAGTAATGCAAGTTGCAGCCCTGAGAAAAAAAAAATATTTGAAGCCCACAAAAATAATGAATTTGCTTAATTTTCCTGTCATGGAGCTATTTGCTGCCATTCATTTGTTTATCTGGTAGTAAAATTTAATATTTGACAGCATTACTTGACATGCCTAGTTCTAGGGCTGTGATTTCTAGATTTTCTTTACTTCCCAGACACAGTAAGTACACTCACCTTATCCTGATGCAGATCTCCACCTTTCCACCATGCTCCTTAGTGATACCAAAAGAAAAGAGAGGTGGGAAGAGCTGTGATTTGAAAACCATTTTAGACTCTATAGAGTTTTGAAGGCCATTGAAATGTGTTCTGAGTTTCATGTAACACCATTTCTTCAAAGCAATGAAAAGCTTAAATTAGTGTTGCTTGAGAACATTTCAAGACTGATTTTTCTGTAAATTAATTTCTTGCACTATTTTCACTGATTATGGCTTGCAGTAATTTAATCAGACTCTGTAATCTTCTATCAGTTATGGTGCCACCCTGTAATGTTTCTTTATACTTGAACGGAGTCCCTGAGTACATTTCCAGCCTACTAAGGGAATACGCTCTAGGTTCTGCTGTCCCAAACTTCACGTTTCAGTGCCTGAGAAGCACAGAAATAATTAAAATAGGTCAATGTCAACTGTAAATATTCTAGTTTTCTCATCATGTGCACTGAAGATAACTTATCCTTACGGACTCATTTTAAATCCTGGATTCTACTGATAGTTGTTGTATGTCTCAACAGAGACTGTTTTGAAAATATGGAGATTCCTTAGATGAGAATGTGTCCTAAAGAAGAAAAAAAATAAATCCTGGTTGTGCAGACCAGTTGCACACAAAAAATTGTTCCTGGCTGTAATTCTTACTTGTTGTTCATGGCAATTTACAACAGGCTTTTGCCACAGATCCTAGGCAGAATCTATCAATCAATCTTTCTGCCATAAAGTAAAACAATGTTTCGCTCCCTTTGCGTGACCCTGGTGCTTTAATATTTTTCTAATTAAGATCACTATAAAATTCATTTTTCCACTACTTCCTCCTCCACATCCCACTCCCAATTTTCTCTCAGAATAAGAAGGCTACTGTTTCTGTCTACTACCAACATAAATCAATTCAAAGCAAACAGCCTAGTGTGATATCTATTAACTTGTCACCAGGAATAAAATTTATTTAAAAGTTAAGAAGTGTTTTGCAATATAAAATGCTACCCAGGGCTGCAGTAAATAGTATACGCTTTCTTAATAAAGTACTTTTTCAGGCACCATTTTTAGAACTACACTCTACCAATACTGGAAGACTGAATGAAATTCACATACCATGAACATGTTTAGTGACTAGTGTCTCAAGAGTAACACCTACTTTTCTGGACAGGTTGCCTTGTAATATGTCAACAAGATTTTCCAGTGTTTTATTGTCCCTTCCTTTTTCCTTGTTTTCCCAAACCAGCAGGTAGATCACCTCTTTTGGATAGGGACCTAAGAAAAAGCAAAGCAGATGGATAGTCCAAATAATTTTCTGATATAAAGCATGACATGGAGCTCAGCTAATTTCATTTTTATTTTCTGTAGTTTTTATGGTAATTTGATTTTAGCTGCACAAATATGAATGCATTTGTTAATCAACTCTAGCATGTCCAAAACTGTGCAAGAAATCTCGTATTTTCTAAGCAGATTTGAAAAACTCTTTTTGGAGAAAATCACCTTACTTGATAGGTGCAAAAAATAAAGTAGGGTAAAATAAGCCCTACAGCAATTGTTTGTTTAGTCACATCACTTGTGTTTTTCTGTTTTCCTCTGTTTATTAATATCTAATGAGAAAGCAGAGAAACACACAGAAATCACAGGAAAAACAGAACAAATTACAATAAAACAGTATTTCAGCAGATGACATGCAAAAAGGAAGTAAAGAATATATCTCCAAAGACTTACATGGATCTTTTTAAAGGTAACAAGCATAAATAGTTGGCATTGCATTCTCTTTAAAATCCCATTCATTTGTAAAGGAGAAAACATAGCTGTATTTTTCCAGCTCCGTGTACCACCCTGTGTTAACTTCTCCTCAGAGGTATGTTGGATAGGTCATTTAGCAATTTTGCACAAAATGGAATGTTGTAGATTTCCCTTATCTAAGTATGATTCATTTAGCCACTAAAATTGCTATTGAAACCCATTTTGCATCATTAGCTGGTATTACTAAATCGTTCAGCATGCTCGGAAACACAGCCCTGGGAAAACATATGTTCATGTGAAGCACTTTTGATAAGCTGTTATAAAGAGAGTTCCAGTACATAAACCCATAACTTCTACCTATAAAATGAGATGTGCAACAAGTTGGCCAAATCTTGATTATAACTCTGATATTAAAGCTTCATTTAGCTTATTTTGCCATATGGTGATTATGCCATCTGTGAATGACCCCTTTAAACTCCTCTGGAATCTTCTGTACATGGTGAGAAAGAGCCATTTTTGTGGTTTTATTTCATTTAATGTTTAGGCTTTGTTTTAGTTCATTATTTTTGGCCTGGCCCAGGAATAAGAAGATCTTGGGCTTTCCTCCCAGCCCTCTGGCCTGACCTCTGCCCAGCAGCCACAACACATCTTAGGGATGAGGGAATGCTCCCTGTGGCACTGTGGGGACAAGAATGGGAGCCTGCCTGCAACTCTGGACAATTTCCCAATTACATCTCTTTCATGCTCATAACAGTCAAGCAAGGCAAGTACCATCTCTTTCTTATTCATTATAGTCAAGCAAGGCAAGAATCACCATAAAACATTTTTACAAGCAACCAGTTGCCACAGGGTTACCATTTTTCCTTGAAAATCCACAGCAACCATCTTGATTCTTTGCTGGAAAAAGATACAGGAGAGCCAAAGCTATGCATATATGCTCCTTTGACTGTATGATCAAAGCTCTTTAAAATAGAACAGTGGCTCCTTTCCAGAAATCCAGTTAGTGAATTGGCATTATTTCTACTTTACAGGTTTTTGCATGTTAAATCAAAAGACAAAGCATCTCTGTGATACTGCCTGGACCAAGGGAGTGGTCTGGCATTTGGTGGCAGATGTGCTTCAGCCAGTCACTGACCCATCCAGCCGTTCTTTCCAGTGGCTTGATCCTGGCCAGAAATCGTTACGTCCCTGCTGCTGCACTTGTGTCCATGTGGTCAGGTAGGCTGGGGAAACTTGATCCAGCTGAAAAACAAACTCTGGGAGAAAATAAACAAGTGTTTACTTTCCAGACTGTTTCACTGCCTGCCTGAAAAGAAGCTGTGCCAGCATGGGATTGTGGGATGAGGAGAGAGACATGAAACACAGGGCAAGAGCCAGCAGCAGGAAGAGCTAGTGCTTGCACCGGCATGGCCACAAGAAAGCTGTATAGCACGCCGTACCCACAGTACCCTGCTTTTCACCTGTTTGATTTTCATCATCCCACTCTAATTGAAGTTCTCTCTCCTTCCTTGTATTTTTCAGCAAGCAGTTTCTCAATGTGTACAGGCTTAAACACTACTTACCACTAATACTTCTATTGCTCTGTGCATAGGGAGAAGTGCCAGCACCTGCTCAGGCTAGTCAGCAGAAATAGCTGTCCTTCCTTTTGGTCAATGGCATCGATGAGATCATAACTGCTGGCAAACATTTCTTCTACCAGGAAAGCAAATCTCTCATGCCAGGAAAGCAGATCTCTCACAAAACCCAGTCAAATACAGCAAACCCACTGTTTGTCTTCCTTCCCCAGAGATAGTCACAAGGACATTTGGAAATTAATCTGAATGATCATTAAGCATCTTTCTGACACAGGGTGAAGATCAGTCTCACTAGCAGGTAACACACATGGGTTGTCAATGAGATGCCCTTACAGAAGTAACAGACGGGAGGTGTTGTCTTCAGTGAGGCAGTATTTCCAGAAGCCCTTTCCCTTGTGTTACGTGGGGGAGCTTGCATGGCTTGTTTTCTTCAGTGTTGATAATGGGATCCTTTCAGCAACATTTTGCAAGGCAAGTTGCATGCCCTAAGCAGCGCTCTAGCAAACAGCTAGTCATCACTTTAGAAATATTACCAGCATGGAGAGCTAATTTCAAATAGCCGTAACCAGTGAGAAAATGCCCAGAAAGAACCAGTGTCTGCACAACCCAACTCACAGGCACATGGGAGGGAAAGGAGACTTGAAGTGGGATACCTCAGACGAGCAAGTTGCTGCCAAACACTTCTAAGGGCTAAGATGACCCTTCATGTGTCTCTCTGGTCCCTACAGCACCAAGGGGAGACTGAGAAAACCTGCAGCTAATGAAAAGTGCAGCACTCTTCTACCTAACCTGTGAGTCATCAAAACAATCTTATTGCCCGACTCCTGGTGAGGATAACTCCTAGACAAAGCCAGTGATGGTATGCACACTGTGTGTGCTGGAGCCTGTCACCTCTTAGTGCAGGCACTCAAAGGTTTTTTAAAAATCTTGAAATGCCACAACTGTACTAACCTCCACAAAGCAAGCTGGAAGATTTCTCCTTTCCAACAGCACAGCAGACCCACCAGGTACAGCTGCTTAGGTGTTATTTTTGTATCATATCACTCAAGACTACTGTGTCTCGCTGCAGAGAGGGGTGTTGGGCAGTAGGATGAAAGAGAAACATCGATGCTGTGTCTGAGGAGTCATTGTAAAAGCTTCATGAATTTAGTGTAACTCCACAGAGGAAGGGAGTGCTGCTAGCTGACATGATACTCTCTGCCATAAATTAAAGCCTGTTTACTTAGGCATCATATCTTGATGCAAGGGAAGAAAATTACTTTTAGAGAGATTTCACCTTTATTGCCATTGAATGAAATTAACATTAGCTGAATGGTTCACTTGGAAACATAAAAAGCAAAAGCATCTTAAAGTGCCAATTACAAGCATAAGGTCTGGAATGGCTCTCACCAGCAAGCAGCAGCTATTGGTCCTTGTGAAATGAATCTGCAATGCTCCCTCTCTCTCTCTTTCTTGCTATTGAATTTGCTGGCTTGTGATTCTTCCAAACAGCTCATTTTATTGCAGACAGAAGCAAGCATGGTTAACCCACTGTCCAAGCTGACTAAAGTTATCCATGTTCATGGAGGCATGGCTACAACCCCAAATCTGCCCCTTTGAGTGAAATTGCTATACAATATTTATTCTGAGCTGTTTACCCTGTTTTAAAGTATATGTTTTGATGAGCTGGAGAGACACCTTTCCCCAGTGAAACCATTCAGTTCAGGGACAGCTTTGATCTTTGCATGTCTTCCATCCAGCGAAAGGATTTTGCAAACAGTAACCTTGAATGAAGTTGGCTTTCAGCCATGAGCAGGAAAAAGTAAACATTACATGTCAGTTGAGAATTTTATAGAGAATTTGGTGTGCAACTTTGTTTTAATAGAAAGCAGATTTGAGAGAATTGAAATTTTTCTGTCATGTTTCAATTTCAAATGTGCAAAATGAAAATTAAAAGATTGGCTTAGATTGGATTGATTCATGCAGAACTAATTTAGTTTGCTAAATACAATTGAAATATCTTGTCTCAGGACAGTTCAACATTAATCTTTCCTTGAGCTGCCACAGTGCTTCACAGGACCTACAATTTATTCTCTTTGGAGAGACAGGTACCTGACAGACCACATGCCTTATGATCCACACAGCTTTTAAATGAGACCGGGCAAAATAAAGCCATTGCTTTGCTGAATTTCATTTTGACAAAGGTAACAAAGGTAATCTTTGGTTAAACCCAAAAATGCAAAGGAAGTTTGGATGAGAATTTAGGAATCAACCTGCCTGGAAAGCTAAAAATTTGTTTGTGTCAGGATCTGCAAAGTGCAGAAGTAGATTGTACCTGGCCCTCCAGGCAGGTGGTGAACCTCCTGGCTCTTTGGAAAGGAAAGCTTCTGTGGGTAAGTTTGGATAACCAGAACATTAATGCATAAACAACAGCTCACATCCCTCAAGGTGGACCAGGAAAACAAGCTCAAGGTCAATCACCCAGACTTTTACATTGAAACGCTTCTGTGCAGAAATCATCCCCCTTGATTGTGTGTGATTTTATTGCTCTAAAAGCTCTCTGAACTGTGCTGTTCAAGAATAAAGGCAGCAGCTCTCCCCTCCAAACATCTTTGCACAGCTGGATACCTTGTCATTGAATACTTTCCTCTATTTTTTTTTTTTTTTTATCGTTCCAGCACAGTTTCAAAATTGATCCCTTTTCTTTCAATAATCTCAGGATTTTTAAGGGTTCAGCTGTAGATGTAACAACTAGTTTTCACCACTGAAAATGCAAGGGTGGAACAGTACACACTTAGAAGCAGAGCTTCAACATTTTATTTTCACAGAAAGGTTACTTCTTTCTAGGACACTAATGAGGAGAAGCCTTGTACAGGAGAAAAAATAAAAAATCCATGACATACACAGGTGGCAAAGAAACTGCAGAAGAGGTTCACACTTTACTGAAGGCATAGTAATGCCAGACTGCTCTTACCCCAGACTGCTAGATGAGCTGAGCCAGGTTGCTCCAATCACTCCCACTGGAGCTCTCTTGCCTGGGGAGACGAGCAGGGCAAGTCACATGGGGGAGTCTGCTGCCAATGGGCACCGGGACCTGAAAACTTCCAATTGATCTTTCAATCGATCTTCTATCACAGGGCTTTAAAAACACCTGGGTGGGGGGCATTACAATTTTACAGAAATCTTCCTTGGTTAAATGGTAGTTTCATTATTCCAGTGGTGAATCTATGCTTGCGCACACACCCATGCCCCAGCACATATTGTTCACCAGATGATAAGAAGATTAGAGATAAACAATTGCCTTATTTTCGCTTCAGCTGTACCACAAGCAAAGACAAATACCTAATGCGACAAATCCCTGAGCAGTGAAGTCTGTGGAGGGCATTGATTTACCAGCTGAGGACCGAGAGCAGTGCACTCTCTTTCTCTTTTCTTAAGGGAGAATATTCCTTATTTCTTGCCTAGGATTTTTCCTGTAGGCTATGTGGATCATTAGAAATGAACCAGTTATACAGAATATTTCAAAAATATTTTATTTAGCTGGCAACACACTTTCAATATAATAAATACCACATGACAGGCTAGAGGGAATTACACTAGGGGGAATTAGGTGTTGAACATGAATCAAGAAATGGCCTTTCCCTTGCCTAACATGTCTTCTTACTAGCATCTCACTTCAGGTTTCTTTTCTAACCTTCACAATGCAGTAACTTCCTAAATTTGTTGAGGGACCCTATATTGGAATTGAGGTAAAGATTAAGGTTAATATTTTACTTATGAGTTTGTGTCCCAGTTTCAAAATAAATTTATCCTATATGCCCTTAGGTATAACCAAAAGTCAGTCATAAGTGTTTAAGTGCTTCTTGTATTGAAAAGTAGACTTAGATGTATCTGAATACCTTATCTACTACCCTGTTCAAAATTAATGTTAGCAGTGAACAAATTATTATGTTAACATTATTGTCATATTATTTTTAAGGCTTTGTCTTACCACAGCTTAGTGTTCTGTGTACATTCAGCTTCATCTACGCTTATTGATTCAAAGTGTTATTTAAAAAGTCTTCATTAATAAATACATTTTCCTGTCATTTTCACTTATTTATTGTGATCACAGACAGAATTAATTTTATCAACAACAAAATTAAAAAATATAGCAAATAATAGTGACAAAGCTCAAAGAGATCACTTTTAGGGGTATAAATTTCAAATCACGATTATCCATTGTTGACTGCAAAGGTATTCTGTATTTTAAGTACTAATGTTGTAGGCTTCTACTTGTGGAAAAAGTACTGTGCTATAAATGGTGCTTTTCCAAAGGAGTATATTGACAGACAGCACAGTGGGCATGAGTCTGATTTCTCTTGTGTAAATACTGCAGTTCATCCTGCTATGATTGAGATCTGTGTGCTGATATTCCCTGCTTCTAAATTTATTTCACCATTTTCACTGCATTATCCCTTACTTCAAGTCTGCTTTAGCTTGCCTTTTAATTATTTTTAATAATGTTTAAGCTGGGGAAATGGGAGCACTTGCTCTCCCTGTACCCAGAGTTGCAGAAATACCTCCTGCCCAGGCCTGAGAAACCAGGAATGCTAGCAGGCAGGACATGTCACACCAAGGGCAAGAGGACAGGATCTATCTTCTTTTAACACATCACCTCAGATCCCATCCAATATGAAAGTAGTCATCCTAGCAGGATTAGCTATTGTTTGAAATATTACCTCCCAATCAAGAGATGTGCATGCACAGGTCCAGACAAAGTTTTCCACTTGTACTGAGGAAATAGAGAAGATGAGCATTTGAGAATGGTGGGATTTTTCCTTTGACTCTGAATGGTTTAAAAGCTATCGATGTTCAATGCATGAGTGCCCTGTCCCTGTCCTGTTCTCCACCCCTCACAACGCTTTCCAGATTCTCAAATGTGGCCGTTTAAATCACACAGGTTAAGGAAAAAATGTTATATTTCATAACAAATTTGAAACATCTTCCACAGGCTATCAACTCAAGCTCTAGTGAGCTGGAGAGGAGATAGGTGCTGTGTTGTGACAGCTACCCTCTCTACTTCAGGGAAAAGAGAAGATAGCAAACCTGGCTGTTCCATGACTGCCTGGGTTAAAATGAAATATTAGAATTTTGTTTCAATTTTTTCTGAGACTATAAATTAGAGAACAAACAAACAAAAAAACAATCTTAAAAAAAGGCAACAAAACTGGCATGATTTTAAGCCCAGCTGGCACTCAGAACCACGCAGCCGCTCACTCACTCT
>NW_009913530.1:33313-44340 GCF_000696875.1 Nestor notabilis | reverse complement strand
CTTAAGGTCCTTTCCAACTTTAACTATTCTACGATTCTATGTCGTGCGAGACAGTGTCGAACACTTTGCACAAGTCTGGGTAGATACAAGCAAATGTTACCCTAAAATAACCTCGAATTAGGGTACAACCCCAACCACAAAAGGACTGACAGCATGAAATAATAATTCCACAAAATTGTTATTTCCTCAGAGGATGGAAGTAAGGTTGGGTAACCTGGGAGGAACACAAAGACACTGTATGAGCACACAGGTATGAGGTTAGGAAATCTAAAGCACATCTGGAATTGAATCTGGCCAGGGGAGTCAAAGACAAAAAGTAGAGCTTCTGTAACTACCTAGGTGACAATAGGAGGGTTAGGGAAAATGCAGGCCTGCTGTTTTTCCTACAAGGAAAGGCTGAGAGAGTTGGGAGTGTTGAGGCTGGGGGAAAGAAGGCATAGCAGAGTATCTTCCATGTATATAAATACCCAAAGGGAGGGTGCAAAGAGGATGGAGCCAGGCTCTTTCTGGTGGTGCCCTGTGACAGGACCAGAGGTCAAACAGACACACAGAGGTTTCCTCTGAACATCAGGAAACACTTTGTCACTGTGAGGATGATCAAGCACAGGCTGCCCAGAGAGGTGGTGGGGTTGCCATCCTTGGAGGTACTCAGAAGCCATGTAGACATGGTCCTGGGCAACCAGCTCTGGGTGACCCTGCTTAAGCTCGGACCAGATGACCTTCAGAGGACCCTTCTGACCTCAACTAGTCTGCAACTCTGTGAACATGACCATTTTTGAAGGTAGTTAGAACTGTAGCATTTACAAGGCCACCAATGATGGTGTTATTCTTGATAAAAATGTACTTTGTTCACACTGTTCCTGAGAGAAATAGGTTATTTTTTTTGTCTAAGGAAGCTGATTAATATGCTATGCAAAACACAACATCACTAGTGGAGCTGTCTGTAACAGAACAAACACAATCATTAAAACATTTTAGTTCCGTAAGGCAGTGTAAGGGAAGTAACTTATCTATTTTGCACAATACAAGTCATAACATAGATCTGAAACTTTAGAACAATAAAAAAACCATCCACAAAGAATCATCTCTGTTAAGTCTTCAAGTCAGAGGTATTCATGTAAGAGGTGAATGAGATTTTACTTTAATCCTAAGGCAGTGGGTGCAAATTACAGAGGTGGAATCAGACTCAAGAACAACTCCAGATGTTCTGCCTTTATCTTCAGTGAAGCATGAACATGGTCTACTACGCAAACCAAGTTAAACTGCAGATTAATCTGTGATAATTGCTCTAGATTTATAAACAGACGCAGAACAGAATTTGGTCCTTACACTACTATTATAGCTGAAAGGAAAGACACCAATCTTTACCTCCTGACAGATGACCATTTTGTGTTCTGTTCAATGCTATGTTAGAGGGAAAAAAAAATTCTATTTATATTAGCTTTTTTGTTACCCTTACCTAAAACAATGGTTAATCTTGACAAAGTTACAGAACTACTAACTGCAGCCGGTAAAAATTTGGATGCATTGAATTAAAGGCTCTTGAACAAAATAAGAGTATCCTTGGCATCACCTGTCGCAGCAACTCTTCCTGACGCATCCTAATTCGCTCCCTCTCCATCTGGATTCTCTGGAGCCTCAACTTCTGCTGCTGCTGTTGCTGTGTGGTCAGTGCACTAGGCATGTTCAAAAGCCCTGGCTGTGGAGTCTGGGGAGGACGACTCTGCTGCGACATGGCCGTGCTGGGTGTTATTTGGTGCTGGTGATTCATGACTGTGGGAGAAAAAAATCATGGCTGGTTAAGTAGAACTGTACTGTAACAAAGGGCCTAGGACATATATTACTCCTTTACAGTATAGAGTCATTAGAATTACTGTATTTCAAATGACTCAGATAACTATTCCATCTGGCAAGATCTGGTAGTACTAAATTATTTTTAGTATTTCATATGTGCATAAAACATGAATGCTTCTAATACAGCAAGTAATTATATTCATCCTGGTATGTTCAAATATTTTCCTAATGATATGCAGTAAATGACATGCAAGTGTTTTTAATTGAAAATTCCTCTACAGATGTGTGCCTATAATATGGCTGGTCTCCTGTCCATCCATACAAGGGATGGACAGGAACAAGGAACAACGGATAGGACAAGAGGAAACGACCGCAAGCAGCGCCAGAAGAGGTTTAAACTGGATATTAGGAACAATTCCTTCCCCCAAAGGGTGGTCAGTCCTTGGAACAGACTGCCCAGGGCAGTGGTGGAGTCACCATCCCTGGAAGTGTTCACAAACTGTGTAGACGAGGCCCTCAGTGACACGGTTTAGTGGTGGCCTTGGCAATGCTGGGGAACAGTTGGACTTGATGACCTTAAAGGTCTTTTCCAACCTGGCTGATTCTGTGATTCTATGCTAGCCAGCTTTCCTCCAAATCAGGTACTGTCTTGTCTTTGTACCTGGAGTAACAAAAGTACACTGGCATTAGGCCAGCATAAAAACTTTGCCCTGCTTTGTTTGACAGAAATATTTACATGTTCTCACATCAGCTCTGAATCAAATTTTTCCTTCTGGATGCTCCAGTATCACACAGACCCAGCATGTAAAGACTATGAAACCATTTGAGAGTGCAGCTGCATATTATTTTAGCTTCAATGAATGGCAAATCTAGCTCAAAAAATAATTCCAGTTTAAAAGCAGTCCTGCAGTAATATAACCTTTTCACAGATTCATCTTATGTGTGGTCCACAAACAGCTGTATCCACACAAATGACATCATGCTTCCACATGAAACCAGAGTGCTGCCATTTATCACCTCATTCCACACCCAGCTGCTGATTCCTGCCCACTTGCTACCCCTTCACTGAGTTGGCAAAAGCATTTCTGTGGCAACACAGCAAACTAAAAATTGTCTGGGGATAAAAAGAAGGTATTTTCTGGCTAGATCAATTCCCAGCAAAAGCAACTGGGTAGCCATGAAACTGCTTATGTGCATTCGATGTAGGAGTCCAGGGGGAAAAACAAGCTGGCTGCAGAGAAGCCAGACCAAAGCCAGCACTGATCAGTGATGTTTCAGTGGTACAAGCCCAGAAAGGTTAGCACGCTGCAGTGCTAAGAGGGGAAAAGTAGGTAGGTGCAGAAATGAAACCACTTTCATAATGGGAAAACAATATATGGAGCCACATTTAAGATTCAGTGAATCTAGTCTTATTCACATTAAAATAAGTAAGAAATATTATAGTACAATTATATAAATTCTATTAGTCTAAATCTGGTGTTAAAATTGCCAAGACCATAAGCACTTAGACAGGACTTTTAACTCTTCATATGCACAAGCATGCGCTTAGATTTTTGGCATGTCAGTAGCTGAGTGAAAAGAACTGCCATGCTAAGAATCCAGGCTGGCTGAAAGGATTATCACAATATAGTAAATTCTCCATAAGAAAATGGCTTTCATCTAAGCAGCAAGTGCAAATGATAGAACCAGGCAAAGTCAAGTAAAGATCAATAACCTGCACAGTGTGAATAGGATACACTCAGGGGTAGGGCATGAGTTCTAGTACTATTTGTCATGGCTATTTGTTGCCTTTGCTATATGAGAATCACAGAATCGTGGAATGGTTTGGGTTGGAAGGGATCTTAAAGACCAACCAGTTCCACCCCCCTGCCATTGGGCAGGAACACCTTCCACTAGACCAGGTTGCTCAAAGCCCCATCCAACCTGGCCTTGAACACTGCCAGGGATGGGACAGCCACAGCTTCTCTGGGCAACCTGTGCCAGTGCCCCAGCGCCCTCGCAATGAAGAACTTTTTTCTAATGTCTAATCTACATCTCCCCTCTTCCAGTTTACAACTGTTCCCCCTTGTCCTATGCCTACATGCCCTTGTGAAAGTCCCTCTCCAGCTTTCTTGTAGGCCCCCTTTAGGTACTGGGACCCGTTCTAAGATCTGGAGCCTCCTCTTCTCCAGGCTGAACAATCCCACCTCTCTCAGACTCTCAAATACTCCTTTCTTCTTCATCAGCCAATCTGTACGCATGTATCAACAGCTGAAATTATACATACAAGAAGGTAAACAACAAGACAATATGAAAACACTGAGAAATACTTCTCCCTGAGCTATGGCCTCCAATAACCTTGTAAATAATTTCTTCTTATGGGACAGACAGAATATTTTTGTCCAATGAACTCTATATCTTGGAGTAAATTACTTTTCTTTCAAGCAATATGAGCCATTGTTACATAGCATCAAGAAACTACAGGAAGCTCAGTACAATGAGTAAACATTCTCACACCTTGACATTAGTATAGAAATTATAACACTCTAAATCTCCAACAATTCAAATATGCCTTATAAGTATGTTTTCTAAGAAACAACAACAAAAAAAACCCCATTCAACTGCCAAAAAAGTTATTTACATCATGTGGATTTGGTAAAGCTATAGCTGTAGTTTCAGTGCAGGAGATGCACAGAAGGCAATGGAGTAACCAAGAGCCATCTTTATCCAATTTTACCACCTGCATTATTGAGCTCAGCTCCTCTTTCAGTCAGTGCCTTTCTCCTCAGAGGTTTGTAGGTATAAATCTCTGGACAAAGGTCCACAGAAAAATAGATTTGTTCAAAATTACCACTAATTGGAATGGCTTGTAAAGAACCATTGTTTTGGCTCATAGAGACAAACTTACTTAAGGTCATTTGAACATACTGACACCACATTTTTTCTCCAGCATATGCTGCTTCAAGAAAAAATGGAATTCAGGTTAACTCTCCATTCAGCTTGAATACCAGACACCTAGTTTCATAGCAGCCCAAACTGGACAGACTCAAAACCATTAAGTATAAGTAGTCATGGCATCTGTGCTTCCGAACAGTACAGATAGTTTTGTCAAGGTATCTGGATGGAGTATGTTTATGATAAAGTCTATCTTAAAACAGAGCATTAAATCCATATGGTGATAATTTTATATTTTTAATATCATTCAAAACCAGTTTATAAAAATACAGATGCTAGGGCCCAGGTTTTGATCCTATCAACTGTATAGCAGCATTATTCCTTTTGTGTTATTCTGAAGTGCTATCACAATATGTCCTGTAAGGAAATTTAGGACATATGTGGTCTACTTCTGTGAAGTCAAGTTTAGTTTTTGGGCATGTGCATGCATACATATAATGGACATTAAGTTAATGTAACCTAACTCAAAACAATAACTGGAAATAAAAATAGTATAAAACATAAGACTGTTAGGCAAATCTCTTTTTTATATCTATTACAGAAAACAAAATGAAGCCAAAACCTGGGACATTCTGCAGTACTTCCCGCAACAACTACTGCATTCAGCTGCTCTAAAAATATATCCTAAGGGTCAAAATGTAACATGTACAGTAATGAAACAGCTGACTCTGGGAAGTAGCTAAAGAGTAATTAAATCATGGCAGATTTGCAAGTACTCTTCTGTGTTGGTTCCACTGAAAGGCACTGAAATTATTATGAGCAAGCCTTCAGTTAATGTGTTAAGTTTTAGGACTTTTCTATACTAGCAGTTCACATGTTCTGGCATGTGGAACATGCCACTCAGCCACTGCCACTTTCCTCAGCACAGTTCTTGGCCCATGTTAAGTGATTTGGGCATTGAGTAACTCCATATAGTTTTGTGCACTAGCAAACACCCATGGGCACAGATCAATCACTTGTATGTATCAAACTTCCCTGTTTTCTCAGTTCCCTGTCACCCTCCTCATTGTGCAGGAAACCAGCTGACTCATTGACTTCACACTGATAAAAATTTTTGAGCTTGAGGTTGTGTATGAACATGCACGCACGCTTTCTTGCCTGCAACTGAAGCATCACACTAACCAACACCTTTTCCAGGGGTTCAGAATGTACTCCTAAGGAGGCAGAGTACAAGAAAAAAGTTCAAAGAGCTATTGCCTGCAGAACAGCACCGCTGCTGCAGCTGTGCTAGACAATACTCTGCAAACACAGTATCAACTATAAAGATCTCCCTTTGTACACAGAACTGATCACAGAAGATAAACACGAGAAAATGGTGGAATGATTTTATTATCTCACAAGGAAAAGTGATCCCCTAAAGTAATACAGAGGTAGCAGATATACTACAGAGACATAAAGTAATGGGTTAATATTACACACATGAAGAGTCCCTGACTCAAGACAGGAAACTTGCATAGGAATCATGACTGTGGCTCTCAGGAAAACAATGTAACTGACAGCAAAATGTCTTCAAGTACCAGGGAAAAATTTCACTGCAACATCCAGGAAAATGAAGAAAACAGTAAGACCCAGTAGTGCCCAGCAACCGTATCGGCTCCAGCTGAAAGACCTGTGAACTAACAAGAGACAGGCTGACTGAAAATGTAGTTGAGGTAAGCACAGGAAGATAGTGGTGAAAACTCCCAGACTGTACACAAGTCAAAAGACTAATGAACAGAACCGCTTTAAAATTTCTGATGTCAGAGATACCCTTCGGTATCTCATAGCATTGTGAAAGTGTACTGATTGTTGGAACCAGCCATTTTCAGTAAAGAAGTCTGTGATTCCACAAGCAAGGCCAGCACTTCTGATATTAAGTAATTAAAAAACACTGGATGGGCTCCTGATTTACCTAAGACAAAAGAGCCAGCTTTATTACCTGTAGGTGGTGCAAAGCCCACACTAATAAACCCTTCTGGACCCGTGGAAGGGATGCAGGCATAACTAAACCATAACTAAACTAAATCTTTGTTTATTCTTGAAAATCATTACTCAACATGTGCACACAAAAATGGCACTGTACAAATCTGTACAAATCAAAACACCATCCTAGACAGGGCAATTCCAGAAGTAAGTCTCAGTAGAGTACCTGATTCTTGCTATTATCAACCTCTAGTTTATACATTGATAACAAAGTGTGCTTTTACAAGCAATTACTTGCATCTTTCTAGACATTTTCTTTACAGAATCAACACCATTAAAACCTGTGGCCACATTTGTCTCCCATATAATTGTGCCAACACCTATAATCATTTAACATTACTTTCCTCTCTTTTTTTACTACCCTCCTCTCCCTCCGTGTTTTCTATGCACAACACTCTAGGTAACACCAGATAGGTTTTATCCTGCAACACTATCTACTTGGACACAAACCAGCATTCAGACAGAACTCCAGTCTCCTCAAAATAAGAGGGGAAAAGTACAATGATATAGTTAGTGCAGGACCAAGACTTCTCAGTGCTTTTGCATTTTCCACTGTCTGAGTTCTTCAACCAACGAGAAAACAAAAAAACCCAAACCAGTAAGCTGCTTTTCCTAAGGGTAGAGCTACAATAGTATGCATGTGGAAAACAGGAAAATATACTACCTGGAATACCTTTAAACATCTTTGAAGTCTCTGATATTGTCTAGATTTCATTTAATAGTGAATCTTTAAATACACTTGTTGGAATGAAAAGAATCCCTACAATGGAAAAATTAGCCCTGGTTTGAGAACAGTCTTCTACCTAACAGCTTTTCCTGGAAATAGTCAACTGAACCAGAGCTGTACTCTTGTACTGAGCAGTTCAGGAACACTGTTTTTGAATATTGCTAATAACTCTTCATAACTAAAGGTTTGAATGAGCCCAGTGAAGTCAAAGGAAAGTCCTGGGTCAATTTCCATGAGCAACTCAACAATACAGTGACATTCTATAAATCTCTATTCCCTATGATATAATCATATGGCACATTTGTTGTGCTATTTATGCAACTTTATTAATGTCTGCTATCATTTATATTTGAATTCTCAATTTTTATTTGAATGCTATGCAGAACATAATGGAGTTTGGGTTAAAAAAGAAAAACCTACAGTTCATGCTCCAGTTACACTACCCAATATGAATACTATTTTCAGTACAATGACACTCATCTAACAAATCAGTGACACTTCAACAACTCCTTTCTGCCTGTGATCTGAGGAGTCTTAGGACCTCTGGACTGTTTTTGAGAGGTCAAAAGGTAACTAACGAATATCAGCTGATCATTAGAAAGCTTAAATTCAATAGGCAGGGTTTGGCACTCCAGTGTAACATTTCTAAGGTTCTGCAAAGGAAATTGTATATAATATGGCAGGTGAAAAATATTCACCTTTACAGCAGAGAGACTCAGGGTGGTCTTGAATTCAGTTCTCTCGAGGAAAAATAAATTTATTTTGCAAAACAAAGTAAGTCTCTTCAATAAACAGCCATTACACAATTTTCCAGCTCAAATGAAAGCAAGTAAAAATGTGGAGCCAAGTTCCAAACATGGACTATGTGGTCACAGTTTCATTGCAGTCCATGGAATTAGAACTATTCACATCTCAAGTCAGACCTATGTAATCTTCTATTTCCAGTTAGATAGGAAAAAAAAAATATTGCTTTTGTTTGCTTTTGAATTAATAATGCTATTTCAGTGAATTAGATTTTCTGACATTGCAGGAGACCTTTCTGTTGATGACTTTCCTGGACATATACTAAGCAAGGATTGTTCCATGGGTGAGAGAGACTGCAAGTTGTAGAAGTCAAAACATGCATGTGTAAATTGTTTCTGATGTGTATTGAACTGATTGTACCAACTTTTATTATTTTAGTGTCAGAAGTGTCTGGATGCAACTGTGGATCTTTTTCACTAATGTTTATAGGCAGTCCAGAGCCTAATTCATATGAACTGGCCAGCGTCAGGTGTCACGCAACAGTCTGATGAAAAACAAATGTCTATAGATGTCTATGGAGAGGTGTTTTTTTCTTTAAAAAAAAAAAAAAAAAAAGAAAAAAAAAAAGAACAGAACAAACCCAGCCATGTTACAGTTTTGACTTAGTCACGACATTGTGAAGAAAAAAAGTCTAGGCTCCCCTCCTTTTCTCTCTCCGCTTCTGCCAACAAAGAACTGCTTGTTTCACTTATTTCCCAGAAACAGCATTAGCCTTCCAACAAGGTCAGCAAAAAATGCTGCTTTTCAGTTCTGGTGCATTTTGTTCCAAAAATCTGTAAAGTATTAAACCAAAAAGTTGTACTATCCCAGTGCACAGAGACTCCTTTATTCAGATTTCTGGGCTGAAAATAGCTATACAGAAATTTCTCAACAGTTTCAACTGTTAAGTTCTGTGATACTCACTTTTAACTAATCTTTCCTGTCTTCAATGACTCAAGCTTAAAAAAACCCAAATGAACAACCTGCAGGTGCAGCAACAAAAGCTATGATTTAGCAGGAAGTTATTTAAAAGATTAGAGATCTACTTTGTAAGAACTTTTAACAATAAAACAGTAACAAGAAATAAGTGAGGGCTGTTTGACTGGTGAGACAGCTTTAAAGTTAATGACCAATTACAGATTACCTTTATTATTTTAAATATTTATTAAACTATTTTTGTTTCCGGCAATCTTCAGCTTTTGCATTTCATTCACTTTGAAACTATGGAAAATGACACTCCACTCTTGCACTGGCACATGTTTGGATTACTAACCTTGAAGGGAAACGCTTAGACAAACAGGAACTTCTTTTGTGTTAAAATTAAAAATTACTAGATTTTGAAACAATACCAACATCTCTTCTGCGCACATCAACCTTTAACATTTCAGATTTACTAGACAGACAGTTGCTGGTTTAAAGGTGTGTTGTCCTTTGAGATATCTGGATTTAATTTACCAGATACTGGAGCTAATTCCTGTTAGTTACTGGAACTATTAGCTACTGTCTTCAAAGTATATATCTTTTCCACAGCTGTGTCATAACTCTCATTCCCACAGAACATACAAGTACTCTACAATGCTTTCAGCTCTCCTCTAAGTATTATTTCATTAGCCAGAAGCAAGTGCCAAAATCATTCACACTGAGCACAACTCAACCGTGTCCACTTCTTCCGAGACGTCCAGTAATTAAGAATGACCTGGAACAGGAAGACTCTCCACTGTGCAGGTGGTGTGAGGGCATGGGCTACACTGAGGGAAAACCACGTTTCTCTTAGCGTTACATTATCTGTAGCCAAATTTCCAGGCAATGCAAACTAAGCCTTGCAAAATCTAGACCATTTCGTATATGTTAGTTATCACTAAAATACATACCAACTGTTTTTAAACACTTTGGGAGTTTCTGTGTTCTTATCTCCAGAGCCTCACTTTGACACAGTAACCAAAACTGCATTTTATAATCCTCAAACAATGGTAGCTACACCTCTTTTATCATGGCAGGATATGGAAACTTTGGTTCATGTGTTTATTGCTCTTAGGATTATTGCATTGTTTTATTGGTTGGATTTCCTGGTTAAGAAAAATGAAAGCAGATGCAAAGTGTCATAACTCCCAGTTGTATCCAGACCCAATTAAATACCATTAGCAATGCAGTAGAAAGCTAAACTTTTTAAATTCACAGACAAATTTCTGTAACAATTGCCAGAGTAAGAGGCTCTTCACATTAAATTCTATTATGTAATACATGTATTTCACCTTAGAGAACTGGTGTATTTATCCTGTTTGTACCACTTGGGTGATGCCTGCTGGTGGACCTTCATGGAGTAAGTTTCTAAGGTAGGAATCTTTCTCTTCTTCAGTAGAGAAAAACAAATAAAAATCAAATAGTTCTTCATCTAGAGTTTGACACAGTACATTAATATGGCTAAACTCTCAGGATCAATGCATACACTAACCCTAACTAAATTAATGTTGGGTTTTCCACTGGTTTATGCCTGAACTTCTTTATGGAGGTAAATACTACCAGCTTCTACCACAGATGTGCCATGATTTATTTTTCTTATTCTCTGCATTTACACATGATCTGATCAGGTGAAAGTGCAAACAAAAGTACATGTAGTATCCTTGCTCTTCCAGAAATTTTTTTTGTTCTTAAGCATGTATTACACATTCTGAAACTCCACCACCCCGTGTTGATGCTACATCGTCCATTTTCCTTATGGTGCCAGTCTCCTACTTGATGAAAGGGTGAGAACTGCACCAGGACCCTCTAAACTGGCACAGAGATTTTTCAAGACCAGACTGTGTAACGCCCTGAGCACCTGGTCTGA
>NW_009913530.1:10818-33282 GCF_000696875.1 Nestor notabilis | reverse complement strand
TCAGCAGGAGGTTGGGTTAGAGATTTCTCAGGGCCGCCTCCCACCTGAATTATCCTGTGACAGCTACAGCCTTAAGTTTTGCAAGGCCCCAACCCTCAACCATGTGTGGAAACTCATCCAGCTTCTCTTCTTACCTCAGAACAGTCACATTTACCTTTGCAAGCTCAAAATATTATTACTTACCTTATGGCAGCAGCTGTCCCTCAATTCAGTACATCTGAATGAGTTCAGAGTTTCTTATAATACCCCCTTTGAGGATGCCACTGGCAGATAACTGATAAAAAGCAGCAGCACGTAAACAAAACAATGTCCTCTAGATATTGATAGAGTATGGGAACACTGGAAACCTCAGGAATTGTAACACCAAGCATTTTTATGACTGTTTTTCCTGAATATATACATATGAATAAATTCATCTTGACAGAACCTGAGAGAACATATCGTTATGAGGTTTTATGTCAGTGTTCAGAATTAAGAGTGATCTGGGTACATTTTCTGAAGGCAAGATTATCTGGGCCAACAGACACTACTCGAGAAGATACTCATTTACCAGTTATGAAATTATCAAGTTACCAACCATCATCATAAAACAGCCCAGGTTAGAAGGGACCTTGAAAGATAATCTTGTCAAACTTATATGGAAAATAATACATTATAAGGGAATAACCAAAGGGGATAGGAGAAGATGGCTCAGCTCTAATGCATAAGGGACCTACACAAGCATCTTTCTGCTTGTCTCTTTGCTTCACTCCTCATCAATTCTTCCTGAACAGCCAGCTGATACATAATTGCAGCTTTTAAAAGCCTTTCCACCTTTCAATCGCGTTTCAATGCAAAGTCAGACAAGTCACACAAGTTCTGTTGTGTAGCAGAAGTGGAAAATGCTACATGGTAAAACCAGGTGTGTGTCTCTTACTGCTGGTGCTGGACCGTCCAGCATGAAGAGAGTCAAAGATGACAGTGGTAGCCAAGCACTAGGAAGCACTAGGGACATACAGCCTGGTTGGACTTCAGTGAGTTTAGAGAGACCAAACACACATTTTAACCACAGTTTCTAGATAAATAAATTGAAAGCCCCTATCCACACCCAAATAAACTCAAAGGCATTTTGCAAAGTGGCAGTGTCCCCAAAATTCTCAAACCACCAAACTCTGGACACTACTTAACACACAACTTAGTCACTCACAGAGGACCTAGAATAACTGTGCCTTGCAGTCTGCAATTGGTATTTGTCCTAAGGCCTAAATTCTACAAACAACTGTACCAATACAGCCTATTCTTTTTGTATAAGCTTTTTAAGGAACTTGTGCATATAAGTTCAAGCTAATTTATACAGAAGAGATAAATACTATGAGAGGGGCTTATTATTTTATGTCACAATAAGTTGCAAACTGTTAAACTTGAAAAACATCTAAATGAAGACCAGATTGTGCTCACCAAATGGATGAAGAGTACAATCACAAAAGAAATCTTTTAAAACAGTCCTAAGGAAGCAGGATTAAAATAACAATGGTTGACTGTTGCATAATGTGGAATAAAGACTACAAAACAAGCAGCATTTAATTAAAAATTGTTGCAAAAGAAACTTTCATAAGGATCTAATTTTTTCCCCTAAATCTTGCTACACATGGCAAAAAACTATCCTCCACCATCTTCTTACACCACTGACTGCCATTAAGGCAGAACAGCTTCCCAACCTTGGACTTTGGCACTCCCAGAGAACAAATTAGTCATTTAAGTCAGACAGTAGTTTGACCATTAGCTTAGCTGCACTGCAACTGCTCTTCTTCCTTTCATTCACACAAAGTCCATGCAGCTTGGTGTCTTAATTCAGAGACCTAGGTCAGATGTCTAAAATAAGGGTGTACAAACACCCTTCCTCCCACATACAGTCTTTGATTCTACCACAGTAATGGAATTAACTTGTTAACAGATATTTAAGAATTCAGCTGAAAAAGACTGTTTCAGAGTGGGCAGAAAAAAATCACCACAACTGTGCAGATTCAGCACCAAAGTAAGTGGGATTTAAGAAGTACTTATGAAGATGGAAGAAATACAGCGCTGAAGTTATAAGAAAACCAGTATGTGTATCTCATAAATAGATACCATAAAACCACAGCAGGAAAAAGGTAGGAAAATACAACAGATTTTTTAAAGTATGTCCAGTAATTTCAATCAACTTTCACTATATGCTTCTCTACGTCTCAAGCACAGGCATGCTATGATTTGGTATCATTTAGTCACACTCTGTGCTTTTGATAGAATGTTTCTAAGTGCCTTTGTACGCTTCTCAGCAAATACTGCTGAAAGGAGTTTATAACCTAAAGCAACAAGCTGTACAGAACAGACTGTATTTTCCAGCTCTTCAGAAGAAGCATAGCAAGGAAAACACATGTGTTAGTAATTAGAAGTGCAGACCAGTATGCAGACCTGGAATACTTATATCCTTTTAAAGTGGCACATCTTCAAAAGAAAAACTACTTCTAATTCCTACAGTACCAAAAAACTCTAAGGCAAAAGACAGATGCATAGACTTCATTTGCTAAAAAGTTACAAAATTATGGCCAGAAGAGTGGCTTAACTGGGTATCCAATTTCCATTTCTCCTCTGATCTAAGATGTTGGCACAATCACTTCTGGCTTGGAGGTCTGACTGCCATACCAACAAACTGCTTACTTCAATGTCTGAGATCCAGGAAAGCAAGTTCAGCAGTAGCACTGTTAGCATCACAAAAGAGCAGAAAGACATTTCCTTTTGACCAAGATAATTTCAAAATAGAGACATTCTGCTTCAGTACTGGAAACTGCACTGACATGTATTTTAAACTGTCACACAAAGTATTCAGAGGCTACTGTATTCTGTTCAGATTCTTGCCATCTTGCAATTTTCTGTGTGTATATATATGTGTATAATTTTCTGTGTGTATATATATATAAAACAGTTTCTAGATTAAATCTTTTTATATACTTCTTTTAATAAAATAAGTCACCTTGGTGTGTTCAGACAGGTAGATTGGAAAATCAGGGACTGTGATGCTGAGTAGCTCAAAATGCTACTCAGCTCTGCAAACATATTTTGTCCCAAAGTGTCACAGCATGCTTTTCAAAAGCCACAAGAATGAGAAAAACTCCACCAAAACATATTGACAAAATACTTTCTTAATTAAATAAATATGGACACTGTGGAAATATTTATGTACTATTTCTAGTGGGCTAATGTTTAGGAAATTCAGTCACAGATCTGAACCATGACAAGCACATACCTACCAAAAAGTGGAACCCCATCTATAAATGTGAAGATTACTGAATGAAATACAGTCTGTATTTGATATAACAGATTTTGAAGTCTTTGGAAATGCTCCTGTTAGACACCTGAAGTCCCTTCAAGAGTCTTAATGAGGTGTATGCTTTTATTTCTAATCCTCTGTATCCTAAGAAAGACCCTCCTCTAAAATTCAGTATGCAAGTATTTCAGTACAGGATTTGGATTTTATTTACTTCTACTGACAACCTGGGGGAAAAAGCTTGCTGTACACTGCCCTGATTTATGGCACCTCCTTTGTTTCATCATTAGACAGAATGTAAGAAAGATGCAAATATAAGCTGAGGAGTTGATACAAACAAAAAACCCCACTGTCCTGTAGGCCATTTCAGAATTGCTATAAACAGATTGACCTAAACGCTGCTGTGGTTTCAAGTAAAGCGCACAGAGCAATTGTTAGCTTTACCATGTAGTATAACACCCGAATCTTTCAAATTTTACTACACTTTTCTTGGTATGTGAAGAGATAGCCCTGATGAACCACAGTGCAAATCATGAGACCAATGTATCAAAAATTAACCTGGACAAGAATCCGGTTTGTGTTTTTAAAAAACTACCTTTTTGATGTAGTTTTGTGATCTTAAGCCTGGAAACTGACCTACTTGTTTCTCATTTTTTGGAGTGGTGGAACAGTTAAAAGCGGCACACATTAGGGATTATTTGTAATTCTCAATTATACATGAAAATGTTTCTTCCACTTACATGTTTTCTTTAAAATTGTCAGTGTTTTCACCACTTTATTTTCACTAGGGTTCATATCTGGCAAAATCAGACAAATGTGAACTGATACTTAATTTAAGCTCAAAGTGCTAAACAGGAACAGTGACAAAACCATGCCATTTATAGAAAGTCTTCAGGTAATTCAGATTGCAAAATAGACTTTTTAGTATTTTGAAGGTAGTTTCCAGTGCAGAACCTAACTATGCAAACAAACAAGCAAGCAAATCAGATACAACCTCTGACCTGAAGAAACATAGATTATCTGTCAGCACTCTGCACAGTCAGCTTTGAAAATTATACAGTGGATTTGTGGAGCCTTTATACCACCTCTTAATGAAAAAGCGCAGGAAGACCTTATTTTATTATGTTCAATACTACATAAAAAAATTGTCACAGAGGCTGTAAAATACAATGTGCGACATGTTAGAACTTCACCTCAAACAGGATGAATTCACTTGCTGCAAATTCCACAAAGGGAAAAAAAAGAAAAGGAAGTGGAGAACATACTGGTAGGTCTCACAGCACAATCTGAGCTACCCTTCTTGAAGCAAAAAATGCTTCGGGAAATAAAAGCTGCCTCTCCTTGCTCTTTTGTATTTTCACCACAGAGATGACATGCAGAGATGACTCACCAAGATTTGGCTGAGACATTGCCATAGACCTCTGCGGCACTGGTGTGGAAGTAGCTGGAGGATGGTGGCTCATGTGGTTCAACGGTTGGTTCATAGTTTTTCGAGGATCTTGCCATGTTGTAATTTTTTCGATGTGACTGAAAAAGAAAAGATAAAACACAAGCTTAACATGAAATACCCGAGTATATTATATACACAGCTAGGCATAATGTCATGAAAGTCCTATTTGCTTCTCTTATGCCATGCTTTTCCACCCTTCTGATCTCACCCTTACCCACTTGAAATTATTTATCATTGTCATTTATTCTTCTGATCTTCTGCCCCTGTCATTTTAACTTTTTTATGTGCTACTGCTGAATAACTACTTTTACTTGAACGCGTGAATTCTATTACAATACTAAAAATCTGCGATGCACACTCATCTTCCAGAATATTTCATTACCCAATGTAAACCCTCATATACCTATATTACCTCAAAAACAATGGAGTAGTGCATAAATCTGCATAAGATTTTACAGCAAGATCATAGAATCATAGAATAGTTAGGATTGGAAAGGACCTTAAGATCATCTAGTTCCAACCTCCTGCCATGGGCAGGGACACCACACACTAAAGTATGTCGCCTAAGGCTCTGTCCAGCCTGGCCTTGAACACCGCCAGGGATGGAGAATTCACAGCTTCCTTGGGCAACCCATTCCAGTGCCTCATCACCCTCACATTAAAGAACTTCTTCCTTATATCTAATCTAAACTTCCCCTGTTTAAGTTTGAAGCCATTACCCCTTGTTCTGCCACTACAGTCCCTAATGAAGAGTCCCTCCCCAGCTTATAGGCCCCCTTCAGATACTGGACGGCTGCTATGAGGTCTCCACACAATCTTCCCTTCTCCAGGCTGAACAGCCCCAACTTTCTCAGTCTATCTTCATACGGGAGGTGCTCCGGCCCTCTAAAGTGTGACCTCTCTAAAATACTTTTTGCCACAGAATACGGTGGTGAAGGAACTGTGGTTTTGTTGCAACTGAAGGTTTTCACTGAAATGCACCAGTTTTGAAAGAAACTTATCAGGACAAGGATTTTAAGGATCAGCATGTAAATTCTATTTGAAGCAAGAAAAGAAAAAGGGACTATCTTAAAGCAATCAATAGTCTGATACCTATTTAGAGACTGCCTGGTTCTGTGTCCAGCATTTACCCAGCTGACTAACCAGGCTACTGATTACTGGCTGGACTTTGATGGGTTTTCCTCTATTAGTTTTTTGTTAGGAAACTTGTAAAGAGATAAGTCTTTAAGAAGAACATGTAAAGAACAAAAATTTAAGCATTCTCTGTCTGGAAAACCATTGCACTACAACTTTCATAAAAGCACGGTCTAACATCATCTTTACTGAACTCAAACACATCACTGCTTTCACCTACATTACTAGCACTGCCACTACTGCTGTAAGCACTCCATACCTTCAGACTCAGTTGATCAGCTGCATCACTTCATATGCAAGTTCCCATCTATTATGATGTTACCACATCCGAACTCTTTATAGTAGTTCTCTTGTATTACCAAAAACAACGTGAATTACAAGCAGGAGAAAAAAAAACCAAACAGACAAAAAAACCCCAACCTGAACCATTTTTCAGTTCTTTAAAAAAGTGACACTGTCTTAGTCTGTAGCCATTTTCTTTTCCTAATATTTTACATTTAATGTACACTTCCAAAACTGTAACTTAAGATCACACTTTCACTTCAGTGCTTGTCTAAAACTCATTCTTTAAGCTTCCAAGTCACCTCCTGTCTTCACAGTTTCTAGAATATCTATTACAATTCACAGTGAAACTACCCTCCATTGCTTCTCCCTAGCATTAAAGCACCCCTCACTGAAAACCTTTATTATATTTTAGCTTTCATTCTTTTTACCCATACTTTTCAAATCTAAGAATTCTTGTACCCAGTTCAATGATCTTTTTCCAAAATTAAGAAATATTATTCTGAGTGAAAGATGCTGCTAGAGCAATAAACTGGGTAATGTTTTCTGTTAAGTCCTCAAAGAGATGAAAAAACATTTTCATTGTCTTGTTTCTCTGGCATTTTAATTCAAATAAAGAAGCTACACTTCATCAAAGCTGTAAGTTTTGGAGTATCAACATATAATAAATATTTTTTTCCCCAAATAGTGAGAAACATGTATGCAAAAATGAGTTTCAGTGATTAAATAAATATTGCCTTGATGAAGCTGATGTAAAAACACATTTCTCATGTTACAATGCTGTTTTGTTTTTGTTTGTTTTTTAAACATAAAACCACCGTAAAATTTAAGCAAAAAGGTTAAAATTTAATTAGACTTTTTCCCCTGTAATATTAATCTCTTAAAAAATGAAAGCACAAATTCCTGTTAGGAAAACTTAAAGTACAAGTTAAAGTATTTATGAAATCAGTTGTATTAAGCAATCTGTAACTTGTTTGAATGTATTTCTCACTCTAACTACAAACCCAAAACCTCCAACTAGAACTGCCATTTATGTACAATGGGCAATAAACAGAAGTGCTCTTAACAAAAAGACATGCTAGAATACCAAAATGGTCAACTTCAAAATTCTGTTGTGTTATCAAAGTTCTTTTCAGCTGGAAGCTCCCCATAGCTGTGGACAAAGGGAACTCCACACCACCCACCATCTCTGTGTGAAACTTATCTCGAAATACAGTTTGATGTTCATGTTGTTTTGCTGGTGACAGGACACTTCCTATGAGGAATGGCTGAGGACTCTGTGTTTGTCTCATTTGGAGAAGAGGCTGAGGGATGACCTCAACCTCATTGCTCTCTGCAGCTTCCTGAGGGGGAGACGTGGAGAGGGAGGTGCCAAGCTCTTCTCCCTGGGATCCAGGGACAGGATGTGTGGGAATGGTTCAAAGCTGCATCCATCAGGGGAGTTTCAGACTTGACATGATTGGGAAGCATTTCTTTACCAAGAGGGTGGTCGTGTTCAGGCAGCTGGACCTTATGATAACTGTAGGCCTCTTCCAACTGAACTATTCTACTCTATCTCTACGATGTTATTACTTTATGCAAAATGCAATGTAGAGAAAAGCAAAAAATAATCTGCTCTTCTTTGCAAAATAGGTCAGCAAGTACTGAAAGTAGACATTGCGCAAAATACAGAATTCGTCATTTAGGCCTTGATCCTGAAACACTGAATTCATCAAAAGTTTACAGATGCCAATGGAAAGTAGGTCATGCTCTTAATTTTGCACAGACACTGCACTGCAGATATTTAGGAAAGAGCATGGCAGCAGGAATGTCTGGTTGCAGCTGGCATTCTATTACAATAACTATTAATTTCTTTGTCTTACACTTTTTGCACAGAGCCACTGGGTTTACCTTATTGAAACAAAAAAAATTTAAATCATATAGGGCTTAGGAAACAGAAGTCATTAGAAATATTCTTCAGCAATTCAACTTACATAGTGCTGGCAGTAAACACTATCAGCTCAGCAAAACCTGTCAAAATAATGACTTTGAAAAAAAAATATATAAGAACAGTACTATGTTTAGTGTTATCCTCAGTATACTTTAAAAGTCAAAGAGTCAAGCAATAGTTACTCTTTTACAAAAACATTCATTGTAACACCTCCTGTTGAAGTACTTGGTTTCTGATCACCACATTAGGATGAAATAAGCAGTAATTCTGTAAAGGAGCTTTTTTCCACATTGTACCAGAAGACAATTTTTCATCCCTTTCCTGTTTTAAAATATGCCCACTTAAAATGTCCTGCCTATGAAGGATTACAACGAAGAGATCTGTCATTTGCTTTCCCTGAAGTACATGTCTTTTCTTAGTTATTGACATAGTGAGGCAGTCGGCATTAATCCGAGGCAACCAGCATCAAGCCAGCAGAGAACATGAAGAAACACATAATCTAGAATCAATAATAAGGATTTTCCAAGTTAGTATCTTTCAAGGATATATTTTTATTGCCTTGCAGATTTTCTCCTTTTTCACTTAAAAGTTGCAAATTTAAAAATACTCCATCAAATTCTATTAAATTCATAAAGCCTCTTCTTATATAAAAGTCATCACACCATAAAAGATTAAAATGTTCTGCAAATTGCTATGGAAGCAACCAGACACCTAACTGTAGCTGAAAACTAATACTGCTTTTTTTCAAAATCTCTTTGATCCTTCTCATAGAGTAAACAATCTATACTTGAGTTACACATGTGAGAAGCACGGCAATGATAACCATTTAACAATGCTTCTTAACTTACAAAAGAGCTGAAAATTGATCAAAAATATAAGGATCATAGCCATTAAGGAATCCAACTGAATTTAAAATAAAACAAAACACGGGAATTTTCTGTGAAAACACGGTAACTTCTTAGGAGCCATAGCCAAGACCCAGGAGTGGCCTTGCTTACCCTCCTTGGTGCCATCCTGGCAGTGTACAAACACATCTTCTTCATGATAAAAACATGCAGACAGAGTGTCTGAAACAGAACCCTCAAATATGGCATTGATACTACGATTCAAGATCAAATAATGACTGGCTATTGTTATAATTTATTACTATGACCACTAAACCATTTTGGTTTTATCCAGTTATTAAAGAAAAGGCTGTTAAACATTAGACAATGCTTATTTAATAACTTAAGATAGTAGAATTGAAAACCCAACATTCACTAAAATCAGACTATGATTCTAAAATACAGGGCTTGGTTTCAGGACAGAAATGCCTCCCCCACTCTAATTTACATTGCTTATATAAATTTTTCCCCTTGATTTCTGTACAGGTATCACAAAGGTTACATTAAACCTTTGCAGAAAACAGGTACCGATTCATTCCACTTTAAATGTATTGAATTTATAGTGAGATAAAAGATTTTGGCCCAGTATCTTTTTATTTTTACAGAAGAATAGAAGAAAATGTATCAGTGACAGGAATTAGCCTTTTTGAGATCCTCACAGCCTCCTGGGTATCAGAAATGAAAATTCAATTTGGAACAGCCTATTTCTATTAAAGGCCAATGGGTAATACATTAAACATTACAGGTGGATTTCAAACACTAAAATATATAATAATATCCTAAAAGTCTGGACTTTCATCACTACAACCAATTCAAAGACAGTTACCAGAGTACAATCACCAAATGACAGGCTGCTCCCATTCATAACCCTGTTGCAAATGTTCAGTAATGCACACCGTGTTTGAGCAGCCAGATCAGATCTGGTCATAATGAGCAGGCATGAGAGTAGCGTTTAGCTCTGGGCTTCCATAAGCCTGGGGTTTTGTTTAAAAAGTATGATACAGTTCAATCTTAGTGAAGCTGTGACTTCATGACTGGCTGAGGACAACCCAGGTCCAGGATGCTGCTGAGAGGGGAAGTCCCATGTCCCCAGGCATGTGTTCTTAACCCTTTTCTTGGCTTGGCAGTAGTGATCCTGCAGTCGTGCAGCCTCCCAGATCAGGCTAAGCAAATCTTTACAGCTAACACTACTTATTTCTTTTATTCTTTTCTGGTTTTTTGCTGGCCTCTCATCCAACCAGCTGTACTGTTGCATGAAGAAGGGAGAGGCAATTCACAGGCTTAGTGGCGGAAGAGCAGCATTGCTAATTATGAAACCACACTGTTTCACCATTTGTTTCAACCTGGGAAAAAATAATTTCACTTATACATGTGAAATTTCATTGTAATCAAGACCATTTATTCAGCTTTGCAACGTGTATCTGTACACAAGAAAGAAAAACGCTACAGAGAGAACCCCTAAATATCCTTATCTGGGATTCTATCAATCCATCTGTTCTTTGTTTTATTATTTCCAGAACTACTAATCCCAGAAGGATTTTTTTCTTGGCATACACCACATGGCCTACAGCAATAAGACAAAAAACAAAGCTTCAGAAAATAGCAAGTAACATGGGCTAGAAATCTTGCCTTCACTGCTAAACTGTACCACACTGGTGAGCTGCTTGGAAAACAGTAAAATTTGTACTTCTCCCAACATCTGAGCTCTGCCCGGGAACTAGACAAAGAGCAAAGCATTAAACCCCTCATCTAAGTGTCCCCATGGCACTGACTTGCATGCTAGTTCTACCCACTTCTTCAATGGAATTATATTGTTACAAATCACTTTAAACATTAATTGCGGTATGCCAGCATCTATACAGAAAGAAAACCTGTTACACTATATCTGTCTAAATTAATAAACACAACAAAAATATGTTTCATTCAGTCATAAGTTATATTCTGTTTCTGTAAGTCGTAAGAGGTTTTCACTTCCCTTGAGAAAAAAACTATTTTTCTATAACGCTACTCTATGCTTTTAATTTTTGCATAATTTTCTGCAAATGCCAATACCATTTTAATTTCAAAAGTTTTTCATAAAATAGCTCCAAAGTTATGCAAATAATATTTTTCAATTTCCCTTGTCATTTTTACTTTCTTTTTCCCCTGAAAGGCATGGGGAAAAGAAAATAGGACATGGAAGAGTAACACAATCCTGGTTTAAAAATGTGCATGAATAAAAAATGTTTTCTGTAACAAGTATTATTATATTGATTTCTCAACCAAAGACGAAGCGGAAACTCAGTGTAAGAACAATTCTGAAAAAGTCTGATTTATGAATGGTCCAAATATCCATTTACTCTTTTATTACCTATTATTATCTCTTTTATTGCATCTCATTTTCTGTTCATTGTCTACACACATTATCCAAAAAGACATCCTCAGAGTTTGGGACAGAACTGGTGAAACAGTTCTTCGCTATAAATTTTGAAGATGTCTCCATTACATGTGTATGAATCCAAAGAAGAAAAGCCCCAAACTTTAAAGAAATCTTGCCTAGTCTATACTACTGAAGCTTCACTATGAAATAGAGAGAACTGCTACGTAGAAACAACAAACATTTAAGAATTGTTCCCGTAAGATTCTTATTTGAGGAATATTCCAACACATGACAAAGTAGCCCCAAAATACATATTCAAATTCTCATGTTCGATTTTTTCAGAAGCAATCTTAGCATTTCTTTTTCCTTTAAATCCTAGTATTAGAGTAGGCCATTTCTCAACAAGGTCTTAATTCATACATAAGCAGGCTAAGAAGGGACATTAACTTCTATTTCTGCATCACAGATGAGACGGATGGAGGGTCTTCATAGCAAACAAGAAGTTTCAGTGTTCCCACTGAAATAAGGGAAGTTAAATATTTACCACTCAAATGAGATACCCCAAGTATCTGTCAAGTATGACATAGAACATGCTATTATAAATGGCACCTCAAGCTGCCCAAATCACAACATTCACACCCTTAAAAAGTCCTACGATGCACAAGCTCAGTAAGTGGTAAATTGTTTTCTAATGGTGGCCCCTGCATCAGACAAAAATTAAAGCAAAGTTTGGATCTAAACAATTCAGTATTTTACTAGGACTTTTGATTCTGTTCCACCTGTTGTACTGTAGAGTTTTGTTAAATGCTTCCTGTTTTGGTGTCTGCTTCCCACTTTGAAATGTCAATGTTCTTCAGAACTTGTGCTACTGCTGTGTACTGCATTTTTTAATCCACCACAGCCTTGCCAAGGCAGCTCAGTTATTTTAAATTAGCAAGCAGCAGCATGAAGTATAGGAATTCTCTTTCTGCTTGTACTAACTCCAACAACAAATGTATCTCAGTGGGTTCTAGTTTCAAACTTTTTTTTTTTTTCTCTCTAGTATTAGGAAATTCAGATCTATTAATTTAAAAAGGTTTAAGGGGAATGAACTGATTGGAAACACATTATTCCATAAGTGCGCTCTCACCTGAAACAACACAACCTTAGAGTTTGGCTAACACTGTCGTACTTGTATGGGATCCTTTATCAGGGCTTTGTCATATGGATTTTGTGACTGAGCCACATCAAAGCAAGCTGCTTCAGGGCAAGCGGGAAGCTGATGACTCAGGAGCACAAACAGCCCTCATGTTCTGACTCATTAACTGCTCTGAACATGGCCACCACTCACACTGCCTTGGAGCACCTCCAGTCATCCGCTTCCGGCTACACCACCATTGCTAAGCATTGGGAAATCTGTTTACATCTCCGCAGAGCCAAATCATTGCCCAACTTTTTCTCTCTGTCCCTCTGTTCCTTGTAAACAAAAAAGGGACAAAAAGGAAGCTTGTCTCAAGCAAGAGTCCACTCAGTGCTTTGACACTGTGGACTGTGGCAGATACACTTTTATACTATATGTGGCAGGTACACTTTTATACAGATGGAAAGATACTTTTATACAGATGGAAAGTTTTTTAAATTTAAGAAAAATACCTTGGGGCCACAACATCCCAGCCCATTGTGTGAGCTTGTTCATGGTACTGCTGTGCAATTTCTGGTAAAACTACAGCCAGAGCCAAGCCACGCAGTATTGCAGTAACCATTATTATGCAGGATCTAGCAGCAAATGAGTAATTGTGTATAAGCTTTTAGTGCCTTAGAAACTTACTTTAAAACACGCTGGTATAAAACAAATTACTGATACAAACCAGAGATGCTCCCAGTAAGTGCAGAAGCAGCCCCACTCCTGTCCCTGCCCATGGCAGTGGGTTGGAACTAGATATTCTTAAGGTCCTCTCCAACCCTAACTGTTCTATGATTCTGCCCTGCCAGGGCCTCAGCTGCCCTCTCAAGCAGGGCTCCCACTCACTAGGCAAGGTGGGCTTTCTCCCCTGAGGAGGAGCTTGTTGTTTTGTCCGTCTCTTTGATCCTGATGAAAGCAACTATTAGTATCATTAGTCAGGTGGTTCAGGACCCCTGAGAGCCCACAACCCACTACTCCACTGAAGGAGCAGTCCCCCTTCACTGCAACCACCAAGCATGGTCCCAGCGCAGCTTGAAGACGGCTGGTGGAAATAACAAAAAAACCTTCATGTTAATTTTCATTAATACCTTCATCTGTGTAGAGGCCTTACCCACAAGGCTGCTAAGCATTCAGCCCTTCAAAATACAAAAGGTTCAGTAGAGTTTAAAGTTTTGCAGTACATTTTGTGAGGCCAAACAGTGTCACAGTCAGTCCTGCACCTTGCTCATTCCCATCTTCTGCTACCTCCTCAGTTCAGCTGGTACAACTAGCTTAGGCTATGCACAGCAACTCAAATTAGCAGAGAGATCAGATTAAAAATAGAACTAATCAAAATAATTATTAATATACTGGATCAACTTAGCACAACTTAAGTGTTGCTACCAAAGTTGGAGTGACTGGTCAAGGCAGGAACTCTTTACACATTTCTTCATGGCCTGTCATGTTGGGCTAGATAAACATCAGCTGTCCAGAAATAAGGCCTTCTCTGCATGCAGAGACCTGCATGCAACTTCCCCCTCAACAGCTATTCTGACACAAGAGCTCACCATCCCTGGGCATTCACCCCTGTCCTCCCAATGCAGTTTGCTGTCTCCCTCGTTCAGTCATGCTACAGTTTTGTGGGGCTGCACTCTAATCCAGACTGACAAAATTAAGTGGGTTATAAAGAACCCTCAATAAAGAAATAACTGTAGGCTCAAGCAGTTGCACTTTCTTACCTTTAAACATGCAAAGTCCTCTCACCTATTTTTCAGCAATTGTCTTTTATAATCTAATACGGTTACTTATGGCAGAGATGAAAGGAACCTGTACTATCACTATTAATGTTGTTGTTTCTTGTATAAGACAAGCCAGAGCCTATTCAGTGTACTGTGACCCTCAGACCTTTAGGTACTCCTTGGCCAAACGAGATGAGAGGACTAACCTTGCAACACAACAGGCAATTGCTAAATAGAAGTGTGTTTGTATGTGCTGCGGAATGCACATAAACCCATTTCAGGGGTGTGTGAATTCATACGTATATTCACATTAAATAAATAGGGAGTATCAAGAGCAAATCAAGACTTCATCTTGCATACACCAACTGAGAAATACTGTGTGTTAGCATATTCATTAATTATAGTGCTACCTATCTTCATTTGCACCAAACGATAAATGCCAATTGCTTACTGCACACATCAGCCCTGGTACATTCATGCATTGCAAAAAAAACCCTGTCAACCGCTGGAGGGCAGACAGAAAACCCCACTGAGACAGTCCCTCATTTCCTCTTCTACAGGAGTATTTACATAGAGTATCTTGTTATCATCTTTCCCAGTACTTTTTATATAATACTTTTACCACATCAGTCCCAACTGAAAACAGTTCACAGGTTTTGTTATTCCAGATTCAGTTCAAAAAGAATACTCATTTTAGAACAGTCAGTGCACTTGACAGTTGGCACCAAGACAATTTCACAGTACTTTATCATTTAATTCCCCTCCCCATGTCTTTTGCTTGTCTAGCTGCGGCTTGATCTCTCCAATTTGCCACAAGCAGACAAGGTTTTGGGGTTTGTGGTTTTGGGTTTGTTTTTTTTTTTTGCAACTCTCTCCATTGAAAGAACCATCCTAGGTGGCTTTGCCTTGTGAGCTCCCTCGAAATTCATAAATATGCTTAAATATTTTCTCCTTTGCTCTACTTTTAAACTTATTTCACACTAGTCCCTTTTACTAGGTTTTGGCTTCACAACTGCACAGAACCAGCTTTAGATGGCATTTAGTGAAGATTGTTTTAAAGATCCTGTCTACAAAAAGGGAAACACACAGATGTCTGGTGAGCTGCGTTGTAGACTAGAGAGAAAGGAAATAACCTACAAAGAAGCAGAAATAAACCTATGAAAATCTCATCTTCTTTATAAATTACTTGAAAAAGGTTAAAAAAAAGTAATATATATCTTGTACTCTCAGTGGTCAGCATGAAGATCCTTCTTTTTAAACTATAAACTCTGGCTAAGTTTTCACAACCTTTGTTCTACTTGAGTGAGTTGGGAAACAAGTCAACTCCGGTTGTTCACAGATAATGAGTTTGGAAGAATTTGGTTTGGTTTTCACTTACTATTAGAGACATCAACATAAATACGTCTCTAGCTTCAAAAGAGTTTTGACATAAAAGCTATTTACAAGAAATTTTCTTTTTACTTCCTGAGTTTTATTAAATGTTGACTATTTCAAAAAACGCTTCTTCCAGGCTTCATATGCAGCATAAATTTTACAGGCTTTTTTCCTAAAATTTTTAAAGATATTGTAAAAGCCATTTTTCCACCTGCAGTTCACATCAAGTGAAATCTATATTAACTCTCACATTTTTTACATGTCACAGTTATCTCCTGCCTGGTGGCATTGAGAACGAAAGTAGAAGGGTACTAAATTAAGTCACTGTTTTTTCACTGTAACATAGATGGAATCAACATTTTGAAAAGCCAACTGACCAATTCTACAAGTTAAACTACATTGTTCTTTGAAGTTTTCAAATGCTGTGTGAACTCATCTGGAGTATGAAGTCATGATTTATGTTAAAATATATTTCTTGAGACTGCTTCACTAGCCTCATAGAATATTGTTCATCTGTAAAAGTTTAATATCATCAACTTCTTAAAGACCTTAGCTTTTAAGTGACCTTATGCCTTGCAGTCACTGGCGAGCAAAACTTAAGATACAAATTGAATGGAAATTATTTTTAGCATTAGAAACAATCACCCTATGTGCGTGTGTCCAATTCCCACAGAAATTAATACTATTTGTGTGTATATACAGGCAATGCATTACTGTATTGTGCTAAAAAAACCTAGCATCAGGACCTTGAAAGTCCTTCACTATATTGTATCTCTGATATCGCACAAGCAAAGAAGCATGAAAGGAAAGACCACAGGACGAGTATTCTTTGTCATTAAACAGAGAATTCAAACCCTATCACTAGAATCTATATAAATTGAATTTACTTAGTACGGTCTCTAGTTAAAAAAAAAAAAAAAAAAAAAAAAAAGGAAAAGGAAAAAGTCACAAAAATCCAGTTCACCATCCAAAAATCACATGAAGCGACTTTCAGAAGTATGATTTTACCCCTTTAAGGTAAATGGAAAAAATGGAAAAAACCACGCACAAGTACGTAGTCCTGTGTAACAATCAGGATGAAAAATGACTGTGCATATAAAAATATCCCTTTTTTATTACAGAAACCTTTGATCTCATTTCCCTCACACATTTCAAATTTCCAGGCCTAGTGTCTGTTCCTAGGAAACTTCAGGAGGAAAACAGTGCACAGAAAATTAAAAACATTGTTTTGGGTAAAAAATTTACTCACAAATGAGTACTTTTAAATGCTCACCAACAGCAATTACATTTATTGGTGTGTTTAGAAATCTCCAAACCCACTGTTCACTACAGAAACACCAACAGCTCCCTGAGGATCACCAACAGCAGCGGTGCCAATGTAATACCACCACGAATGCCTTGCCTTAAGGCAGTTAGTTTGATCAAGGGAGAAGCCAGGAATCTCTGAAGGGGATGAAAAGGATCAAGGAAATTCTATAATTAAGCAGTATTTTACAGCAGCTTATGGCAGCTGTTGGAACCAGCTGTTGGAACCAGTGGGAGGACTGTCCAGAATTCCTCCTCACCAGACCACACGCAGCCTGTCACCCTCAGCACAGTCCCTGCCCCACGTCTTACCAAGGTCACCTTATACCAACACCTGCTGGTTCTGCAGACTTCAGTTATTGCTGTCATATTCCCAATACTGAAAGGGGGAAGACTTCATTGTTCATTAAAAAAAGTAACTGAGAAACATTTCAGATCGTCTCTAGTAAGAAAACTGTACATGTGCTATGTGCTCCCTTAGATATTAAAAGTGAATTTGTGAATGCTTCTTTGTAAGAATCCTAGATTAAGCACTGTTCTTAATTATTAACAAAACACTAATGTGTTAATTAATGTGAGACATGTAGCATGCAGTTGGATTCCTTTTCTTTGCCATGCTTCTTTTCCCTTTCTCTCACCACAGACTGGAAAATTTCAAGAACTAAGCTCTGCCTCTCATCATAACATGAAAAGGCTTTACAGAAAGTACAGCGCCATGTCTTAACCAGCACCTACCTGTCCATCTGATAACTCAGTAAGCAGACTGCAACAGTTCCCACAAAGTGGGAACTACCTCCCAAACACATAAGAGACAGTCACTTCTCTTTAAACAGTAAAGCCTGAAGATCATGACATAAATTCAGTAGGATAGCCCAATTTTTACAGTTTGTCACTTGTTTACAGCTCTGTTAAACGCAAACTTAAGTGGAAATGGGACTGAGTTAAATTAAGATCTCAATCACATATTGTTAAACAGTGAGCTTCATCCTGGCATGAGCCCATACAGAACATGTTTGGAGAAAAATCTTTATTGGCATAGACAGTTTACATGCCAGACCATGCAGACAAAACACCAATTTCATTATGTTTGCAGTAGTCTTAGTCTTTTTTTTTCAGCTTATGTTTACATTACACACACAAAAAAAGGAATGCAGCAAGTTTAATACAGTGAACCAAAATAACATACTCATTGTTAGCTTCTTTCGGTCCTCTCATGTTTGCGCATTGTGATACCATTGACACTTACATAATTACACGCTAGTTTTCCAGAGTGCGCCTACTTTACTTACTAAGTGCATTGACTAGTCAAAGTCTCAGTTCCTGACGTGATATTAAGTATTTTCTTTAGCTAGCACACAGCTTCATCCTGTATTTACTACAAAATTCTCAACTCCATTCTAGTGACAGATGTAATAAACTGTCTTTAAAAGATAATGAGTAAGTCATCACAGTGCAACTTCAGATTTCCATTCAGTTTTGCAAGGCTGTTCCATTTTATAGATCAGTACAACATATTTAAAAGTATCCAGTAATTTCAGGGAGCACTTTTAAACATCTAGGCCCTGACCTTACAAAATAGGTATTGCTTTTGTGAGTGCCTGGCATACTTAGAAATCATGGTGGGGCAGGTGGAGGGTGGGATTAGTATATGTCAGGGGGTTCTTTCAAACACATATACCCTTTCAAGCAGTTAAATAGAGATAAAAAACAGTTTTCATTCAGCAAGCGCTAAGATGGACAGAAGATGAAGCCTTTCTTTAGGCTATCTTGTGAAGAAACAGTAAGTCCCAAAAATATTCTTAGCAAACAATGGGTAAAAATGGCATTCCCCACAGACATTTATCACATCCTTCTCTTGCAGATTTATCACCTGTAACAGCCACATTAAATGAATACTATCTGCAGAACAAGTATTTCTCCATTACCCTCTCATTTTCCAACATCGTATAACAAAAAGTTGATAGGTCTCATTCTCTTCCAGGTAACTCAAAGAATTCTATCACCTTCTCATAAACACAAAAGGAATGTACGTTTACTTTTAGATGGGTTCCATCTCCTCTTAGAAAGTTTGTGAGAAATAACAAGTTCTTTTTAAAAAAGCACCGTGAAAGTGCTGCACAAGAGCCCAGAGAAGATGAATTAGACTTTGGTGTATGTATGGCTGGCTAAGCACAGACACGGCATTCGTCTCGCACTGGCCTATATCCAGGGCCATGCTGCAGGCATAGGGTACACAGTGCTGGTAAACTTGACAAATGGGCAACATTGTCCTTTCATAGGACGATACTTTGAGGTAGGAATATCAGACAATTGTAGTATGTTTCCTGCTATTTAGCACAGGTGACTTGACTAACATACTGATGCTGCCTGATGTTTCCAAGCCTCTGAGGCAGATATTTGGGCTGCTGCAAACAAAAAAAATCCAGATTTAAGTCTGTTCTATTTTTCTGTGGTTCTAAATCACAAACAATACATGAGGCAGTTTAAGGTCACAATTCAATCCCAGTAGATTGCATTAAAAACCACAAGCAGGTAGCCTACGCTTGGCTAACAGAATATCCCTGTGGTTTCCTGGCCACAGCACTGCTGAAAGGGGTGGCCTGCAGGCACATCACACTCTCACCATTTCCTTTGTGCCAGTCCTAATAGCCATAGGGAGGCGAGGTGAAATGGAAGAACATCCTGGCCAACTTGCTGAACATCTGCTAACAAATCTTGCTCATTATTGCACTCAAATTATCAGATTGATCTGACTGACTCTGCAGCCCCACAACTGCTAGTGTCAAAACAAAACAGAGAAAAATTTTGGTTGGCAACGTGCGGGCAGGACCAGCCCACATCTCTGCACAGTACCCTGCAGCCCGAACTGCTTAAATGGTTAGAGTCAGTCTGTTTCATATTCAGTTGTGGTCTAGTGATTCCTGACAGAGGAGGGAAGAATGGTAAACGTTAATGGAAACATACCCTGATATTTTCATTTTATACAAAAACCAGACATCAACAAACACGTGCTTTGCTAGATTTTTAGTATGAACTTTTACAACTTCCCTCTCTTAAATGGAAGGCATTTGCCTATTCTTAAGGCACTCTCTAAACACGTACTGGCACTCAGGACTAAGCCAGTATAGCTAGTCCACGTTTACAGCTGCTGCAAAGCACTCCGGGTGGCCCCTACTGAGATCCTGGAACCAACTGGTGGTAGGCAGCCAGAACAGCTGTTTAGTATTATTTTCTAGCTTTGGCATTTTAATTATCTGCTGACATTATTCACTGTTAATTGGGAAAGCAAAGAAGTCTGCCTTTCTCAAAGGCAAAATGATAAAAATATTTTGTAATAGTTTATCAAAACTATATGTATTAAGAGAAAATACCTGTTAGGCAGAAGAGCTAAAGCTGCATGCTGTTGATTTCATTTATACTGTTCATGTCAACAGTTGGAAAGAGTAAGATTTTATCTTGCATTATAGCACTAAAAGCACACAAACATAAACCCCAGCATCTCTCAATCACTTCTCCTTTGAAACTACAGAAATTAGTAACTAACATTCAATAGTTCAGCTGTTCACCACTGCAGTAGGTTCAAGTGACTATCTACAGTATTTGAACCTGCAGGTTTAGCTCATAAAATTCATAGCACTTGCTTTTTCAGACACCAGTAACGTTTCATGAAAATTTCATGAAGCTTTAACAAGGAGACACAATGTAATTATTAAACTGATTGAACCATGGACTTTGTTCTCCTACTGCATCGTAATTTCTAATCTTGAAGCTGGAACATTACATAAGTATCTGAATATTTATTATCCTATGCTAAGTACTAATTAAAATAACTTCTTCAGTGAAAAGAGTTGCTCTTTTCCTGAATTAGTTTCAGCATTATTTGCTACCGTGAAGAGAACTTTAAGAATGTCCCGCTAAGCTTCCCTGTAACTGACTGATTCCATTGTTGGTATACGCTGAAGACTTAAAAAACATTAAACTAGTTATACAAATGGAAACAAAACACCCTTTGAGCTCTACTGACAACTTAACCTTTAGAATTTGGATGAAATCCTAATTCTGGAGAGAAAGGAAAAAAGGTGCTGAATGAAACTATTATATAGAACATTCTTCTGGGATTTTTTAATGTATACAATATATAATGGCATTAATGTATTTGTTTACTTGATGAGTGCCTGTAGCACTCATATTTAAAGAGACATATGAATGATTCTATTAAAACCATGTTTACCTTATTTTTTGCAAAAATATAATCATCTGAAGACAAAATACTCCTTTGTGAGAAAGAGATGCATGACATTTTCAGATTCATGAAGTTACAGAAATTGTTATGTAGGTTACCAAATGAAAAATAATTAACTGTCCCCACTTGAGCTGGAGGGCTATAATCAGGTTTTGCTGTGAATGCCTCCATTCACCAATATAAAAGCCATATCAAAAGCAATCATATTTATGAACAATCAGGGATTACACACATAAAATACAACATGGTGCTGTCTTGCAACAAAAAAGGGAGGAGCAGCCCAATCTAATAAACAGTCTTTTACTACCAAGCTGGCATTTCTAGACAAGCTGTTATTATTTTAACATATTCTGCATTCCAGTAAAAACAAACAAACAAGAACCCCCCCTTCAACTATACAGAATCCCCTTATTGGGAAATAAGCAAAATCTTCTCCAGGCAAGGAGGAGGTTTTTGAACAAAACAGGGCATAAAATCCCTGTGAAGTTATAGAAAAATTGTCTATTAAAGTTGTACCCCACTGCATCGGCCAGAGGCAGAGAAACATATGACATAGCAGACTTTGGTCCCAGAATTCTCTTCTGCAGTCTGGATTTTAACTTCATATTTTGCTTTCAGAGTCTGTCACAATATCATCAGGAATGTTGTTAACTGAGCACTGTACATTTTGTACAAGCATTAAAAAAAAAAAAAAAAAGTTTTTTTCTAGTACTGGTGCCCTTTTGATCAGACAATCAATAGGGTTAAACTCATCACCATAATGCAGTAAAACTCTATTTGTGCTATTTAACTAATCATCACATACTGTTCTCTTTGTAATTTGATGAATAACTGTCAAGAGCTTCAGATCATTGCAATATATCCAAGCACACTTTAGAGAAAGGTTTTTGTTGCAGAAATAAATTATTTTCTACTCCAAAAGTAGACTCCTGTCTACCTGCCAGCTTTGATACCATACAGGGACCAGAATTTCTTAAAAAGACAACAAAATGGTGTTTCTTCCCACAAATGCACAGCAGTTGTTCTAACTTTTTCCTATGACAAGCTCTCTTTTTCCAGTTCTACTTGGTCAGAGTTTCCAAACAATAACATGAATTGGTTTGCAGAATATATTTCCCAAACGGACAATTCTCCTTCACTGGAAACTGAGCACTCTGACTCAAAACACACACACTTGTGCAAAGCAGTTATCATTCTCACAACCTCAGCTTTCAGGTCATTTATTAGGCTTCAAGAAAGTCAAATAGCTTCTGCTCTCTGAACTTTACAGGCAGTAATCTTTATATTTTAATACAAATGCCAGTGGCTACAGCACAACCAACATGCAGAATCAAACTAGA
>NW_009913530.1:0-10787 GCF_000696875.1 Nestor notabilis | reverse complement strand
AAAACAAGATCCCCCCCCCCCCCCCCCCAAAGTCCCAAATCCTTAATTCTTCAGACCAAGAGTCACATCTTGTCAATAATACTTCAACTAGTTTGCCAAAATTCCTCTGGCAAAAGCATTTTCTCCTATGATTTAGTTACAACATAAGCAATTAAAAATAATGTTTAGGCAACAAGCTTCATTCATTATATCGCAGATATAACTATGCAGGTGATTAAAATTATTTTGGATGTATATTTATCCACCACAGCAGTGGCTATGAAGTAGCTAGAATTATTTTAAATTTCAAGCCCCTCAAATCTCTCAGTATTTTAGAAAATAATGTTGAGTTGAAAAATTGTCAGGAACAACTTTGTGACTGTTAATTGTGCTGAAGTTTTATCAACTTACCACTGATGCAACACACACTTATTTTGCATATTTATTTAATGATAGAAGGAGACATTGAAAAAAGGGCTGCTCACAGTTATGCTAAAAGATTGTCTGCTGCTTGTGGAAGCAAATCTTCTACCGATTTCACTGGACGTGATGCTTGTACAAGAAGTAAAGAATTGCTTAGAGGGATAAGAAAGATAAAAAATATCTGTGCTTCATGCTGCTTATCTAACCACCAAACTGTTTTTTCAGTCCCTGCTCTCCTTTCAGTGTTACATGGTGTAGAATAATCACAGAATCATAAGAAACACTATTTAACACATATGTGTCTGAAGTTAAATAAACATTTCTAAATTTCTTTTATAATGTGTAATATATATAAGGAAGCGGGCAGGTAGTTACTTGAAAGAGTTGTACTGCACAAGTGTTTTTGCACAGTTCCAGAACCCTGCCATCCCGCACCAGGGTCTGTACTAACTAGCCTGTTAGTCAGTGGTAACTACACACAGATGACATTCTTGCAGACAATCACAGTCAGAGGGGTGGAGAATCCATACATATTTAAAAACCAACCAACCAACTAACCAGCTTGAGCTCCCTCCACCCCAGCCCCACAAACCCAAAACTTTTAGATCTTGTTCACACAGTGGAAAAAAGTCAGCGGATGATACGGGCAGAGAAAGAGGATACCAGGATACCTTTGACATTTCCTCTGTAAAGTAAATTCAGTGGCAGAAAATCTGCTTCATTTAAACTAAGACTGAGATGCCCATAAACTTGAATGGATCAGACTTCATCTTACTTCCTCTATTTGGACCATTTTTATGACTACTGAGAATACAGTAAGAACAAAAGACATATCAAGATAAATATAACTTTTAACAGATAGAAGGTAGAACAGAATGTTGCCCTCTTCATTAAGTCCTCACAAGATGAGGAAAAGGAAAGCAATCAACCAAAATCAACTGATGTATGCTAACGAAAATGGAGCATAGCTCTTCCCTGTAAGATTAAGAACTACATTAGCACTCCTGATATTCAAAAAACACCATTACTTTCAGGACCTTAATAAATATCCCATGGATTCTGTGAAAATAATGACAAAACCCTCCCATCATCAACATCTCTCTTATTCCATATTACCTGTTTAGGGGATTCCTCAGAACATGGGAAAATTTCAAAGGGTTCAATCTCTTAAATGGCATATACACACAAGAAAACCTCACCACTTTTTCCAGTGAATTGACTCACAGGAAACAAATCAACATCGATCAGATTTCTCATAGCATCTGTAGGTTTACAAGTTTTTATTGCCGCCTTGGCTTTAATTTTGAAGGTCAGCTTAGAATATAAAATATGTTAATAACAACATGGTTCTTTTCACAGTCAGCACTGGTTATCCACTGCCTTCTGCTCACAGAACTCTCACTCACTGGTTATGTGCTTCGAGGTCCTCAGTACCTCACTCCACTAGACAAAAGGGGATTCAGGAGTTTCTTACAAAACTTTGACTCCTGAAATACTGGTTCCAGCTCCTCAGTTTTAGTACACAAAGGTCATGAGGTGTACTATTTTGAATTTTTTTTCTTTGTGATTCATTGTGTAGGTTGATTAGGTAGCAGATGAATTTTTCTTGGACTCTATTTCTACCATCCATATAAATGAGCTGATTAGTTCCCATGGAAGAAAAGGCAGTACAAATAACTATACTAATCACTACAGTTCAGAAAGTTGGCCTTTTACAATCTCAAACCACTGTGTATCCAGGAAATCCTGCCAGACAGTCGCTGTTTGCAAATGGTTGGGAAATGTGATCCTCTGCCATGAAAAACAGATGAAAAGCAGGATCTGGTTAAAGGACCAAGTCTTTGCCCAAACAAAACCTTTCCAAAATAAAGAAACAATGTCTGGTAGCTGACAGTTGACCTCAGCTGAGGAAGGGTGACAGTTCTACACTGGGGCTATCTGTACTTAATTTGAGAGTTTTAAGATGAGGCCAGAATTTCAAATAAGATTTAGCTGAACTTAAGGAACTGCTGTCAATTCTGACACTGTAGTAATACCCCCAATCAAACACAGTCTATTTGAAAGGAAATCTGTCTTTTTAAAATTTAAGTACAAATGCGGACAAACAAGACTTCCCTTAAGCCGAGAATATGTGTAAAAATACCAGACATTTAACAGTGTAAATGTCACTGATTTACAATGGGGTACTCTGTTCACTTAGAAGTACAAATGCACACTTTTCTGAAGGGTTACTGGTACAAGTATAAGAAGTTGTGTACATTTCAAAAGAAGATACTATGCTGTGATATTAAGGCAGCATGTATTAACTAGCACAGTTTAGATGTAGTCCCTGAGCCTGCTAATGCAAATAGAGTGTCTGACTAGGTAATATTTAACCTACACATTAAACCTGGCTAATAAATATCATTTTGGGGTGGGAGGAAAAGAAAGAGGCTTGCTACCCTCAGAAAAGGTGTGACTATTTTGTTTAATATTAGAATGCTGTGCCATAGCTACGAAAAATGCTGACATTGATTGAAAAAAATGTTTAAAAGGCAGTGTCATAGAATACTGTAAAATTTCCTAATAAACTATTTAAAATCTGGTATATAAAATCTGATCTTTAAAATCCAGTAGGAATAGAGTATTTTATACTGGCTTCTTACCTGAAAAAGCTTCCCTGTATTTCAGTTGGACTTCTTACTAAATAAATGCAGAATTATTTCACAGAACCATAGAATACCCTGAGTTGGAAGGGACCCACAAGGATCAAGTCCAACTCCTGACTCCACAGAGAGCAACCTAAAAGTTAAACCAGCTATCTGAGAGTCAACCAAATGCTTCTTGAACAACAGTAGGCTTGGAACCATGACCACTTCCCTAGGCAGCTTGTTCCAAACACGGTTTGACCACCCTCTCAGTGAAGAACTTTTTCCTAGCATCCAATTTGAACTTCCCCTGACACAGCTTTAAGTAATCTCCTTGCATCCTATCACCAGACACCAGGAAGAAGAGACCAGCACATCCATCTCTGCTCACTCCACGAGGAAGCTATAGACAGCAATAAGGTCACACCTTAGCTTCCTCCAAGTTGCACAAACTAATGCCTTAGTTGCTCCTCAGAAGTCATGCCCTCTACTCCTTTCACCATCTTTGCTGCCCTCCTTTACAATTTCACATTGTAAATATTTTGGATAGACTGTATTTTATTAAGTTCAAAGCCTTAAAATAGTTATGATATTAAAAAAAAAAAAAAAAGCAAAGAATATGTAATAGCCAAATTCAATGACACAGTAAATGAAAATGAACCCTTGACCAAAAATCAACTACTAGATGGCCAAAGAAACTCTGTGAGAATGCAAATTAATATATGACACACAAGGAACTCTGTCATCTTAATGAAGATTCGTGATGCTTTACTGGCATACTGAGTTTAGAGGAGACAAATAAAGCAGTCCTATTTAAAAATTTACCTGGTATAATTTAACCATATGTTGGCACTTTCATAAATTACAATAATTAAAGTAGTCAGATTATTACCTGAGAAGTAAAAGTAGTCATTCCATATTTTTGTTTTCGGTTCAGCTTCTTCCAGCCAAAGCAAAACCAGACTTTTTCTTTGACTACAACTGAATTGTGACCCAAGATAAACATCAAATATGTGCCCATAAAGCCACAACCCAACAGAGATGAAGTCAGAAGGTACTGACATTACTGTCCGTGACACACGTAGCTTTGTGCAGTTGTCTTTGGTTTTGCATATAATGAAGCAAGGGGAGGGAATAAAATGGAGCTCTTTTCCTTGTCTCATCAACCAGCCTCTGCATCAGGGGTCATGCTAGATCAAGAGGCCAATTCAGTGTCTGGCTGCTTATCAGCTCCTTGTCTCCATTAGTAAAACCAGCAGCAGGAATGAAGACCTAGCATAAGAGCAGCTCTCGGCTCCTACCAGAGAAGGAACTGAGTAACAGTTTAGCAAGAGGCTGAGTAACCTGAGGGGCAGACTGTAGACCAATGCCAACTGAACCACCGAAAGGGAGGAGGGAAAAAATACCTTCTACAGTTCACTTTTAAAACCTGATCTTGTTCCACTCATCTATGGAGTTCAACCAACTGTGCATGCACATTTTGATTTCCCAATATCACAGCATCTTCGACTACCAAGGGTATTATTGCGGTATTATTTCCACTGAAGTCAGTATCTGCCAGTACTTAACACCAAACCCCATAAGTCTGCATCCTATGACACGATCTTATATACTGATCTGTTGACATAAAGCAGGTAAATAAAAACAGACAAGCACAGGAAAGAAACCAGAATTATGGTGGGTTTTGTTTTTTTCCTCATGGCCCCTGATTGCTTTCTGCTGCCACTTACTCCTGATCCAGGGCAAGTGTGAAGCCATCAATCTTCTCTATAACTTCCAGACTCTAAAACATGACAGTCAATAAATGACCTGAGACAACTAACAACTTAGCATTTCCATATGATTACTGTTGCCCCAACCTTTTCTGTATGCTCTCTGGAAACACTGCAATAACACCCTAAAATATAAACCCCATGTTACACTTGAAGTCTTCTCTTACAGACATCATCAAAAACAGACAGGGTGAACATATGGAGAAAAACCCCAAAACAGACTTCTTCACATTCAGCGTGAAATGAACGTTACATGTAACGGCTTCTGCTGGGAACCCCTAGACCTAGGGGTCTGCAGGTAACCCAGATACAGAGCTCGGCTTTGACTCAGCTGAAAAATAAACCACTGTTTTGTGCCTGTAATTTACAAGACATTTTTTTCACTCATGATTAAATGCTATCTTAAATTAGGAATTTTTAGGTATACAGTGGCCTGACTATGGCTGCTAATCACACAGCCAGATTACAAATTTGTTTTTTATATTACTAGATGCACGCATTTGGAACCCCTAAGCTGGAGGGAAACTACAGATCCACCAGTTATTTCATATGCAGTCTCTCCTAATTAGGAGAAGGACTGAACAGATCAGAGAACTTACAAGGCTATCCAGAGGACTGGTACAGCTCACCAAAGAGCACCACAAACTCCAATGAAAAGGTAGTGTTTCTGTCTTCAGAACAAGTTCATAGTGTGCAATCAGTAAGTAAGGTATGAGAACACAAGAAAGAAGATGAAGTAAAGCACCTATATGTTTATTAACTGTGAACTTCTCTGACTGTGTAGTGAAAGTGTCAACATGCCAGAGAAATAACATGTAAGAGCACAACTAAAGACAGCTCTAGCTGCCAAAATAAATGGCTCAAAATAACGGTTGCGCAGGGAAATAAAAACTGGACCTAATAGGGCAGCAGGAAGTTTCACAGAAAAAAACAGGTTAATGGGTCTGGTTACCACAAACATTAATGACAAAGTGAGGAAGGGGGGGAGATGGGTTGAGAAGTCATAATTGTTCAGGCACTAAATTGCTTGCAAGCTATACACAAGTTTCAAGTCCCCCTGGCCCTTTTTTCATGTAGAATGCATGTCTGGCTTCTACTTCTAGAGTGAGTTGTTGTCAATCCAGTTCATCAAAAAAGGCTTAAAAGGCAGCAAACATCTTCACGTCGTAATCAGATGAAGATCAGTAAGAGTTATTCACTACACCTTGTAGCAAGGAAAATGAAACTTCAGTGAGTTCTCCATGGGCATGACTGCAAAACTCATTTACTGCCGTATTTCACAGCAGGCAGCTAGCTTGCTAACTCCATAGAGCAGGAAGCACTCCCTAAGGGGATGGGAACTTCTGTATGCCTTGCTGAGGCACATCAGCTTCAAGGACTAGTTCTGAGAGAGGCATCCAACTACAAAACCCCAGCAAGAAAGTCCTGTCTTCAGCAGAAAGAAAACACTTTGAATTTCAGTCCAACCATGCAGTTACAACTCTGTGGTCACAGAAATAATGGTGGTTATTCCCAGAACAACCGATTTTCACAGATGTTCCTAAAGGACATAGCTGTCATAATACACAGTGTTCTCTCTATATCTTGTACAATACAGGTCCCTTTCTTCTTAGCAACTGTGATGTACATGAAGTCAGTACTCTGTTTCATGCATACTAATATGCCTGTTCATCAGAACCAAACCCACTTCCAGTCTCACGTGGCACTATCAGAAAGGAGGAGGGGGAGAAAGGGAGGAGCTGGGCCAAACTCCTGCCACGAAAAACCTTTTCTCCATAGCGAGAGCTGGAGAGTACTCTCTAGCAGCTATGGAAATCAATTCATTATCCCCTGTATTATGTAGCACTGGCTTAGTTTTGTCTGTCTGTGAGCAGCTACATGAACAATACCTGATGAATACTTACACTTCTCTTTCATTTCTAGACAGCAAAAATCCCTCCAGATAGGGATCAGCTGTTTTCTCTTAGGTGCCAATGATAGTGGATTTCAGTCTAACACACTAGCTGATCTCAGTCAACATTTTGCTTAGTGAGAACCAAAACTATTGACTCTTATTAACCCATTAAACAAATGCTTAATATTTTTATTAAAGACCTAATCTTGACATGGCTATTCTACTGAACTCCCCTGTCTTATTTCTACTAAGTGAATGACAAAACATCCACTGACTTCAGGGCAAGTAAGAAGTGGTCATCTGCAGCAAGATAAAGCAGAGAATATCCAAGATGACACTTTCTTCCTCTGGAGAAGTAATGCTTGTACCTTTTCAAGCAATAAGGCACTTAGAGCTGCAGCTATTAAATGCACTGCAGTTCTCAACAGTTAAAGGAGCACTGAGAGCACTGCTGCATTACACAGTCTTGAAAGAATGGCTTTTATTTACCAACTTTCAACAAAAGAGAGATTTCCTAAGTCTTCAGTAACAGTTCTTTCATTAAAGAGAAGCTACCAGTTAACAGTAAGGTGACTGCTAACAGTAAGATAAACCAGTAAGTTAAAAAGTTTAACAGTTAAATACTGCACTCATCAGCAATCAAAAATCTTCTAGGTTGCAACTTTAGGGAGCTTTTCAGAATTGTCTTGTCTTGTAAACATGTACACGAAGTATTGTAAAAATATATGAAGGGTTTCAACTGAGAAAAAGTTACATTCTCCCTCTTCAGGGAGGCTTAAGAAAAGCCTTAAAGGGCATTTGTATTCATTCACTAGCACAGCCTCTAACACTTCAGGAACTACTAAACACCACACTATTTCAAGTAGAGATGCATTTCAGGAGACCTGAGAAGCAGCCCTGATGTAAATATTAGCTAGAAATGAGCAAACTCCTCACACACTCTACTTGACCATTCGGGTCACAAGCAATAATTGCTTGAAGCAGATAGATGTCTTCTAAAAGGGATCTTCTTTCACTTGTTCCCATTTAAGGCATTTAAACTAAAATATTCTTCATGGATAAATCTTTCTCACTGGCACAGAAAAACAAATTACTTGTACCTTAGCAGTTCCATTTTTTTACTAACCTCAAGAAAAATATCCTGAAGTTTTTTAGTAGCAATGGTATTATTTAACAGCAAAAAGAACCTGGCCGCCACATGCATATGATCATGTCAGAAGGCATGACGTATCAACCCTGCATTTAAATTTGTAGTTCTTTTTATGGCTCAGTTAGCCCCGATATCTGAGGTTTGACCTTATACAGAAAAGAAAGGCCAAACCAGCTGTATGAACTGAAGAACAAATAAGTATATCTCACTTATGTTTAATGTGATCAACTTGATTTAGATTATTTTAAGCAGAAAAGCATTAAGTGAAAGTAGAATTAGTTTAAAAATGCTAGCAGGTTAAGGACTAAACAACAATCTAGTCATTACACCAATTACAAATGCCATATCAAAAAAACCAGCTACTATTTTGATCTCATCAAGATGACATGTGATACAAAGAAATGGTTCTGGTTAAAGATGACTCTCAAAATTACAAAGGAAAAATAATGTATCATATCCATGAATTCCTGTGTCTGTTATAAATAATATTCCAGTCACCTAGCACTTTCCAATTAAGAACGTACCTCTGGGACTCAGCCACATTCAACCAGCTTCAAATCCCAGTTAGTATGAAAATTTCCTGGCTTACCAAGAATAAAAGAAGTATGGAAATAGAGACCAAATGCTGTATTGCATCATCATGCGGTGGTGGACTGGAGTTGAACACTGATCAGCTAGCTCTCAGTCCTGTTTCAACCACTGGAAATCAATATGATAAAATGTATTAGAATTTTTTTTTTTTGCATTGGACAAATGGTCCACTACAAAAGCTATTAAAAGACAATCTTATCAGTAACTTCTAATGCTTATTTAAAATGTTTGCTATTAATCTTCATTACAACTCTTTTTTTTTTTTTTTTTTTTTAATTCCAAACATATAAATTCAAGACAAAACTCTGTATCAAATAGTGAAAAATGGTACTTCCATTGCCTACTTTGCGCACGCAGGTTGCATCAGAACACACAGGCTTTTTTTTTTTTTTTCTCTCCATAAAATCCCTCTTCTGGAATAAAACTCATGCATATCATCTGCCTTTCAGAGCAACTCATCAGACAAACAAACCTACACATGGTTTGCATTGTGTATCTTTAGTATTCATAAAAGCAAAACTTTGCCCTGTAAAAGCCAAATGTCTTCGAACTGAACAAAATCAGTAAGTTTTTTATCTTTATTTTGAAATACCTGTATTTAAATGCTTTACATGGATGTGATCTTAACAGGATTCAAAGTTGAAATCAAATAAATGTTTGCAAAAATGAGAATCTAGTATAAGGGAAGAGTTCGTAAGATTTATTTAGATCCAGCAGAGATGATCTGGCAGGTCAAGATTCTTGTGTATTGCATCTGGTACTACACTACCAAAGGAATACTCATTCAAATGACTCAAAGGAATGAGTCATTCATAAACTGCAATACTTCAGCAGTCAACATTAAAAAAAAAAAAAAAAAAAAAAAAAAAAAAAAAAAAAAAAAAAAAAAAAAAAAAAAAAAAAAAAAAAAAAAAAAAAAAAAAAAAAAAAAAAAAAAAAAAAAAAAAAAAAAAAAAAAAAAAAAAAAAAAAAAAAAAAAAAAAAAAAAAAAAAAAAAAAAAAGCTGTAGTTTGTGTAAAATTTCATCTATTGATTAAAATTAAGGACTGGCATGGCTTTGTCTCAAGAGACCCTAATGTAAAACACCAAAAGCAGCCTTTGCAACTTCACTTTTTTTGTATAAAGGCTGGACATTGTCTGAATAGAAAACCTTTCCCTTCTGTCAGCATTTGAAAAGGCAACCTGCAACACTGACATGCACAACAAAGTCAGGATAGATGTTATGTCTGTATCAGGTCAGAAAGAACTTCCCAATTTGGTCTTTTCTCTTGCTTTCCAAAACACTTAGTCATAGTCGGAATCTATACCAGCCATAGTGCAGCAGTAGTACTGAACACTGTGACAGATAACATAGCTCACAAAGGTGCATGGACTGGATGTTGCCAAAATACATGCTGCTGTACTGAAGCTGATCTGAGGTTTTCATATGTGTAGGTGGGGTTTTTTGGTTTTGTTTTTTAAGAAGCTCGTCTTAAATTGTTCTTCACATGAAGTTCAGATGATACGAGGAAAACAGAAAAGCTGTAATATCCCCTCAGTATCTAACAAAGAGTTACTTTGTTTGCTTTATACCTTTATAAACTAAGTTGTAAGTAATAGTATGCATTTCTTTTCAGCCTGTCTTCTTTACAGCTTCCTTTCTAGAAAAATGAATTGGACATTTGTTTCTCCAAGATAAAAAAAAGACTACTGAAAATATTGTTCTAGTAGAGGCCATCTTACAGAAAAAGGAAGTGCTCATGAGACAATATCCTCAGCAAAAGGCGTGCTTTTAGTAAAGCAAACCTGACAGTAGCGCAAAACTACTCAAACAAATGCAAACAGATGTCTGTATCTACAGGAAAAGTAGCACATAATGGAACCTGGCAGTGCTGCTGTGTCTTAACTTCATTCTCATTTGTTTTATATGCAAGCTTATGCTTCTCTTATACCTTTTAACGTACTATGTGCTGTTTTAAGCAAGATCTATAATAACTGCTAAAAAAGTGCATGTCAAAACCTCACAACTTAATGGATTTCTTTAGAACTATTTGACTATAAATATACTGTACCAAATATTGGAATCAATTGCAATGCCCAAGTCTTGGCAATTATTTGACAAGAAAATCAACGTAACAGTCTCCACATGATAATTTAGTGGGTCTCTTAAATCTGACGCAGTTTTAAAAAAGCAGACTGTGGGACATGAACCGGACTACTGCTTTGATATAGCACAACCTCAGATCATGCAAGAGTTGCTTTCTGGAACATACAGCACATGAAGCCACTGCTGGTGCCACAGACTGTTCATACATTTCCACTCTGCAACTGGCTGGCTGGTCGCACGCAAAGAGTTGTGGTCAACGGTTCAA
>NW_009913529.1:0-14203 GCF_000696875.1 Nestor notabilis | reverse complement strand
TACTGACTCATGGATGGTGGCAAATGCCCTACGGGGGTGGCTGCAGCAATGGAAGCAGAACTGGCAATGCAGAGGTATACCCATCTGGGCTGCTGCACTGTAGCAAGATATCACTGCCTGGGTGCAGAACCTTTAACCACAACAGGATGTAAAATAGACTTTTTTTGCACTACTTTGTCACAGATTTTATTATGTACAACAGTGGCTTAACAAAAAAAAAAAAGTAAACAAGTAATGGTTTTATCCCCAAATTCTCATTATTAACATAAAATAGATTACAAGCCCATCTCTTCATTAGACTAATTTTAGTTTGGAAGTTCTTCTCTTGCTTTAATGAAAAATATGAAAATCCCTGTGTGTAAACTTAAAATTTTGAAAATTTTCAGAAAGGTGAATTTTATTATTTTCCTAAGAGTCTAATAAATAGAATGTACTCCTTATTTGCAGTGAAGACAGAGTGGGTTGAGCGCATTTGTGAAGATCTAAATACCTTCTGAAAGTCTGTTTCTTTCCAAGAAAAATGGACTGAGCTCTACTAGTTCAAGGTATTCCTGTTCTCCTGCATCAGCAAGCACTGTCTGCCATCTTATCATTGGTCCTCCTTTTTGTGGCACCAGAGGGTGGCTGACACAAATACATGGCCAGAAGCAAAAATCCTCAGCTGTGCTTCTCCACAGTTCACCACATAGAAAAGAAGGGGGCTGTTTAGATCACATTGTCTGATTTTGTAGTGATACTGATATTTCACAATAGTAACTTGCAGAAGAGAGAACTGGGGTAGTGAAAATACTCCCAACCAGAACAACCATTTCTGCATTAAGCCTTCTGACAGCCTGGCCTTCTGATAGAGGGAGGGTAACACCAGGTATGGTGATATAGTTATGTATAGGTCAAAATTAACAGAAAAGTTACATAAGGATGAAATTCAGAAAGATACCTCTTTCTTCTTTTGTGGTATTTTTACTGGAGTCAATAAAGATACTGATAAAACTGATTCCTACATTGACTTCAGTCTTCCTGGAAGTCCAGTTGATTCTGTCTCCAGTCTGAGTTCAAAAGTGGTAGAACAAGTCCCACACCTGAATCACAGAAAATATAATAGACGAAGCTCCTTATAATTTCATTTACTGGTGTCGTGGTTTAAGCCCAGCTGAAAACTCGAAACCACGCAGCCACTCACTTACTCCCCACCTTCTTCCTTCCCCCACTTCTAGAGGGATGGGGAGGAGAATCAGAGGAATGTAACTCCCACATTATACCTTATACTAAGGTATAATACAAAACCAGTACTACTACCAATAATAATAATAATGATAAGGGAAATAACAAGGGGAGAGGATACAATTACTCACCACCCACCAACCGATACCCAGCCCGACCCAAGCAGCAATCTGGGCCTTCCACGTAACTCTCCCCCCAGTTTCTATACTGGGCATGACGTGCTGTGGTATGGAATACCACTTTGGCCAGTTTGGGTCAGGTGTCCTGTCTCTGCTTCCTCCCGGCTTCCCCTCCTCCCTGGCAGAGCATGAGACTGAGGAAGTCCTTGGTCAGAGTAAACATTACTGAGCAACAACTACTAACATTAGTGTTATCAGTGTCGTTCCCAGGCTGAAAGTGAAAAACACAGCACTGCACCAGCTACTAAGAAGGAGAAAAAATGACTGTGGTAGCTGAACCCAGGACAACTGGACACATATATATTTGTGGCATAAATCGTGTGAAAGCCTGCAACCAGACTTGATTCAAACTGCCCAGTTTTCATCTTCCTTCTATAAAATCAGGTGAGATTTGATGTGTTCAATTAGATTTTTAGGATCTTAAAAAAAAAAAAAAAAACCAAACAGAAATCACATTCCTGAGATCTCTCTTGTAAATTAGCTGCTTTCATCTTACCATTTCTGAGTCAGTGAAATTACTGACACAGATTGTCTTCTAGATTATTTGTCTCTACTGTTTTGGCAAGATTTGTCTAACGCACAGAGGAAAGCAAGGTTGAATTTTGGTGTGGAAAGGCAAGAATGTGCTCACTAGAAGGTGCTCTAAAGATTGCTGGGACAGCTAAATACTTTTTTACACATCTCTCTATCCCCAGACTGCTGCCTTAGCTGAACAGATCAAGTATATAACCATTATACTATACTTCTGCTATTTTCTTTATCAAACACACTGTTACTTTGAAGCTTCTTTTGTCCCCTATTTCCTTTTCTTGTCTGTCCTTCTTTGGAGGTTAATGGGATGTAGCTCATCAGTGATCTTGGGTCAAACCATTTGGCCATCCCTATCTAGAAGTCAACTAATGAGTGAACTAGCTCTTGATGCTGGCAACCATAGGTCAATCTGATTTTGTATTAACTTGAAGAAGGTCAAATGGTCTCTAAATTTGATAAATATCCCATTTCTTGAACTACTGATGGAGAGCATAAGCAAGGTGCAAGCTAATACAATTCTGGACTTGTACAGCCACACAAATAGATACTACAGCTTAATTTGCACAGGACAGAACTTAGACTCAGCTTGTGCTCCAGAAACTAATTCCTATGTATCTCAATTAAATTAGAACAAATAATGGTAAAGCATGCATTCGATAAATTTAGCCTCTTTCAGTACATAAACAGTCCCTGAACAGTCCCTGAATGGCTTGATATATTTAAGCTACATCTCTCATTATAATCTTCCTCAGAAATTGTTATCTCAAATTTTGATTTGTGCTTTTTATTTCCTTGATGGATTAATCATAAAAAATGAAATTAGGAAAATATTGTTTGAATGCAATAAGCCAGGAAAATCTCATGCATGGTTCCTCTTTATGAGACTGGACAAGCACACAAACATTTCTGGCTTGACTAGGGAGATATGAAGTGAAGTTTTTCTGTTTATATTTTTCTGACCTGCTTTATGTGCATTTACAGCAAAGAAAAGATTAATATACGTCATACAAATATCAAAATTGGGAAAAAAATCACTGAGAAGTGTGGATAAAAAAATAAGTCTCTGGATCAGCAAAGCACTTAGGAGAACACAGAGGAAAAGGAAACCTGAAACAAGGAAAGAGAAAAAAAAAGACAAAATACTGTGACAGCAGAGTATCCTGAGGTCTGGATCTCAGCTGAGAAGTGGGGAGTTTGTGATTTACTGTATTTTACAGTTATAACTATCTGATTGAAGATGTCATACCTTCCTAGGTGTCATCTCAGTCTCTTCAAGTCTTCCTGTGAAGTTTTTACATCTGTTTTCTGCAAATGTGCTGCTAGTATAATGCTACAGCATGGAGGATGGGCTAAAGTGACCAGAAAGCTTTGAATTCAGCAATGTTGAATATATTTACAGTTCTGGAGGAACATTTATAAATATTTCAGCTTTAATTTCCAGCTATATCTACCCCTGGGTTTCAAAAAGAACCCTCAGAACTGGTCATCCTGTTCAAAAGGTTTTTTTTTTTTTTTTCCAGCAGATGCATATAAGGGAAATAATAGTGGTTTCACTCAAAAGTTTTGTAACTCACAGGTAATGTCTGTGAAGTGCCTGAAGGTTGCTGTCAGGACAGTACCTTTCGTACAAGCATTAAACTTCCTTGGGAAATGAAATGTCCAGGTTGTGAGACATGAAGTTTAGTCTGCCAAAGGTAAGAGAAAGCCAGAATTTTTTTGAGGCTATATTGGTAACATATAAGTTTATCCAATATGGTCTATTGATAATATATGTTCATTACTAGTGTCTCATTTGCATTTGCCTGTTAATTTGGCCATTTTTAATGACTTGGTTTTAAAAATAATAATACCATTTTCATTTTAATATAACATTCATGCATATACATGCTTATACAAAGGGCACAGTGAGATTTAATCTGTATGGGGGAATTCTAAAGCCACAGCTGCAGAATTTCAACTAGCTGGTAACAGTAGGCTTTGAAAAGTATGAAACTATGAAATCAAAAACATGATTAGTGTTACTGATTATTACTATCATCTATATATGTCCTGTGCATACAACTATATATTTCTATCACAGGACTTGTACAAAATAACAGAAATGATATGATTATGCCAAAGCAAAGCTTTTGATTAGAAGGGTACTTAGTGATAAATGTCTGCTTTTTATTGTTGAAAGCTAAATTGACATAAAGTGGTGAAATATGTGATTTCCATTAAAACACCAGAGTATTTTGTTATTTCATATGCTGCGGTTTCTATTTCTTAGAAGGTGCCTCCTGGCAGGCAGTTCTGGATTCCAATATCCTATATTACCAGTGTCCACCAACTAAATGTGGTGACCTATGATGAATTATGATAACAAGGAATTGTGAGAGGGCCACAGTGTATCATAGGTTAGATACCCTACAAGTCCTCTTCTGTCAAAGAGGACTTTGACAAAAAATAACAGGATACACAAGCAGACACGTCCCATGAAACAACACAGTGGTGTCAAACTAGTTCATACTGTGAGTGGAATAGAACTTTTTTCAGCTAAAAAAAGAGTGTATTTTTACAGATTAGATCACTCACATGTACTTGCATGAATGTTGAGTGAATATGCACACTCAAGTTCTATGTATCGAATGCTATTTCCAGCATGAAATGGCATGCAATTTACCAAGCATGTATTTTGAAGCAAATAGATAGAATTTGTAACTTCAGAAAATGTATTTGGCAATGCAATTTAGGGATCTTTTCCTTCTGCTATTCTCTGTTTATCTGAACTTTTCTGCCTCAGCTGTTCCCTGTATGCACTATCAGTGGGGCTGCATTCTTAGGAGACTCTCAGTGGTGTCTCTAGGCAGTTTATTGTCTGAAGGATTTAACTGAAAAATACCAGTTGGCCAGTGCTTTTCAGGTAACAAGAAGGCTGAATATCTTCAGGAGCATGGATATTTTGACAACTTCTGAACAGATTTACAGACTTTAGCCTAATTTATCTTCTATCAGTATTAAATACAATAGAAAAAGAATTGTCCACCACTCTTGAAAGGGAAAACAGCGATTTCCATAATTTTGAAATTCTCTTTCAGTTTTATAGAAAGTAAATCTTGGTAACTTTGGGCTGACTTGAGACTGACCTTGAAGCTCACAAGCTACAGTAGTTATGTAACCACAATCAAACCTAGGGTTACAGCAAGAAGGACAACAACAAGACCAGAAGTGAGCTATGCAACAACAACAAGAACACTTAACAATAAATAATACTTAGCTTAATGATATTGATTGTTCTTCCAGTTTCCCAGTATACAGCATAAGACTCATGGTAAACATTGTTAGACACATCCTATGATACATTCATGTGCAGTGCACAAATGTAGCATAGTATCAAATATTTTTCCTCAATGCCAAAGTTAATTGTTCATAAGCATTTTAATGAATATGTTTCATGGAAATTAACAACATGATATAAGCACATGTTTAAATCTACTCCTGTTTAACAAAACACTTAATTCTACATACACCTGTACCTCAAGCAAATTTTCAGCAAATTTATCAGGATTTATGCAAATTATTATCACCAGTGTCCAGAACTACCAATCAAGCACCTGTGGTGAGGCAGTGTTTTATACCCCAGAGGGGACCTTGACCTAACAGGAATATATCCATATCTTCTGATACATGAGATAGCTTGTTTAGCCCTAGCTCTGATACCTCTCTATGAACCAGCATTATATCAAGCAGATTTATCCTAAATCCTTTATTTGAACTGTCCCTTAAATACAATTGGAATCAAATTAACATTTTCCAAAATTATTAATTCCCAGGTCAAACCAAGTATCTGTGTTCTTAACTTTACATTCACTCAGCTGAATTTGGTAAATTATGATGTGGTGCACAACTGTCACGTTAGTCCTGATTATTATTTTGCAGCAAAAAAAAAAAAAAAGTAGATTGCTGAATTTAAGCCTTATATGTTCTAGACTTCTATAAGGTTAAGAGGAGAACTTTTCCTATTAAAAATCTGCATAACACTACATCTCATTCTAAGCAACTTTTGTTTTATTCTGATTCCAGTGCTGGAATACATTGTCCTCATTGATATTGTTTTAGTTTGTGCTGCATTATAAACAAAATATGAGTCTTTGAGAATACCTTTTGTTGGGACTGTCACTGGCATGTTGAGTAAGTCTGTTAGTCATACTCTGCAGTCTGCCCCTAGGATAAATTTTCTTTATCATTGAAAGCATACATCTCACCTCAAGTACAAGTTTTGCCTAGTTCCATCTTCTGTTATTGCTTGTCTTCACTATTAAAAGTCTTGTAGTATCAATGCTTTAGCAATTTCTCAAATTTTGATCAGCTAAGGTTCAAAAGAAGAAGTCTGGACCAATAACCGTTTTAGAGTCATCCAGCCAGACCCTGGTAATGTATGCAAAGTCAGGAACCTCATCAACAATCACATTGTGGATGGCAGTAACCTTTTTAGGCATTGACTTAACAATTAAATAGCATGAATCCACATGTTGGTTCTCTGTCAGTCAACAGTGTGTACACTGAATAAGAGATGTCAAGTTAGGCTAATGGTGCTGACATTATATATGTCACAGTTTACTTAGGACCTAACTCTCCCTATTTCATTTTTATTTCCCACCCTTAGTTTATGAAGAGCAACGTTCTTCATCTTGAAAGGGCACAAGGCAGTAGTTTCACTAAATTCTCATGATCTCATCAATTCACTGGATGGGTACAGAGGCTTCAATGGGATTTGTAAATAGGGCTTATTTTTAGCTGTGTCTGAGACAGGTTTGTAGTCTTCTGTTATGGTTTAAACCATTACAGGGTAAGGTGAGTTATGTTTTGTAAAATTTTTAGGGTTTGGCTATGTTGGAGATTTTTCTTCTCTTTTACCCCTGCCTATGAGAGACAAGAGACAGAATTTGCCCTGTCTTCATAAGGCATTTAGATTTTGGGACACCAATATTTTAATATTTTAATAATTTTGTAAGTGGAGTCATAGTTGCTCTGATAGAATATCAGAGCTATGTTCACCCACTGAAAAGACAAACCAAAACAGACAAAGAATTAAAATCCCTCAATTAAAACCATATTTTCTTTTTTCAGTCTAGGTTTACAGAAAGTCTTGAACAAATTTCTGCTACATGACTTAGCAAATAAATCTAAACAGTGGTTTGTAATTTTTTGAAACCATAAGGTGAAGCTACATTTAAACGTCACTTGAAATTTCAAGCTGTAATAACTGTTTTATTCAAGATGCAGGAGGAGGAGCAGAGAGATAGATAAAGCTTCTCTGATACAGACTTCTGATTAACACTATTTTTTGTGCCAGCTGCAATCACTTGCCCTTATGGGGAAGGAAACATGAGATACTTCAGTCTGAAATGCTTATTGGATGTTAACAGATCTTACTTAGTAGCAGATCTGCTCTTGAAAATCTCTGAAGGACAAATTTTAATATGGAAACCTAAGGTCTTTTTTAAATCTCTTATTCATCCTTTGCCATAGCTGATGACATGGGTATTATTTAGATATTATTCATATACATTACACTAACTTTTCAATTTTATTAAACACATCTCATGTAGTTTGGAGGACATCTTCAGGGAAAATATGTATTACTCTTATTTTAATTCATTAGTAGTTAATCTGGTGCACTTTTTAAAAAATAGAATAGATGATCTGTAACTTGAGAACAAAACAAAATATATTGGGGTTTTTTTTTTAAGTTTCATTTGTTTTCACTTTTTCTCTGTAAATCAGACATCTTTATCTACCAGAATTAAGAATGAGCTATACTTTAGTTCTAAAATTAGTTTTACAGGAAACAGCTATACATAGAGTCTGTTTTAAAGATAACAGTATTAGTTTAATTTCTCTAAAGTTACTGGAATGAGCAGACCTACAAGGACACAACATCCAGACTGCTTAAAAGCCTTCCCATCACAACCAGCCTATGCAAATCTGTTGACACCACCCACAAAACGTGAATGATCAGACCTCCAGGTAAATTGCAGCTTATTTCAGGCTGAGAGGATGGATTTTGAATGTAGCTGTTGCTGAAGGAAGCCAGTTGAGTTTCTATTCATCATTTTAGAGTAATATTATCCCTTAATGCTGACAGGAATTTTGTGGAGTTTGATAAAGGGGAAATGCCAAGTCCTGCATCTGTGGATGAATTATCCCATGCACCAGGAAAGATTGGGAATGACAACCTAGAAAGTGGCTTTGCAGAAAAGACCATGGGGTCCTGGAAATAAGCTGACCCAGGTCCAGCACTGTGCTCTTGTGGCAAAGGTGGCCAACACCTAATAGTTTGCATCAAGAGAAACATCACCAGCAGGTCAAAGGATGTGATTCTTCTTCTTTACTCAGCATTGGTGAGACAGCATCTAATTGTGTCCATTTCTGGGCTCCCCAGTACAAGAGAGAGATGGACATACTGGACTGATTCCAGAGAAGGAGCATGGGAATGATTAAGGGAACATCTGACATGCAAGGAGAGAGGCTGAGAGGGCTGTGGATATAAGCCTGAAACAGAGAAGTCTGCAGGGGATCTTATCAATGTGTGTAAATACTTGATGAGGGGAGTAAGGGCAATGGAACCAGAGATGCCTAAATAAAAATGAAGAGGCAATGGGCACAAAATTAAATACAGAATCTTTGTTTAAACATAGGATTTTTTTTTTTTTTTTTGTGCAGTGCACATCATCAAACAATGGAATAGGTTGCTCAGAGATGTTGCGGAGATGTACAAAACCTAGCTGGCTGTGTCTTCAGTATGTGTATGTGCCTCCTGGGAGTACATGCTCTGCCACTCTGCATGGGAGCTGGGAAGAATAGCAGCCACATATGCCAGAAAAGGAAGGGAAGAACATGCCAGGTCCCAGTCTAGCAGATCTGGCTATCCTTAAAAGAAAATTCATCCTGTCCCTCTGAAAAGTGACTGTTGGGCCTAATTCCATCAACTGAAGCTGAATTGATAAATATCAGCTGGCTAAACTAATCTTGTCTCTATTAAGCTAAGATTGTTTAGAGCCAAAATATTGGCTCAAGTTTTTGTAGTTGTGCAAGTTGTATAAATTTAATAATATGATTGATTAGCAACCACTTTTTAGACTAATGGACAAGACTTTTGTAGTATCTCAAATGACTGATGTAAGTCTACATGCCATATTTGGCATGCAATGAGATTAATATCTCCAAACAACTGATTTTTACAGAACTGGATACATGATGCTGTAAATCGTTGAAAGGTGTCTGTATTTATCGTGTAAGTAAGCTGAGCAACTAAAATTGATGAAGACGCATGTGGCAGGCAATAGAAAACTAAATGGTGAAATGTATAGATTCTGGTTAGATTCAAATGATGGAAAGGCATGACTCCTATTCTTTGTATTCCAGCTGTTGGGCAGCTGTGTTCTATTTATTTCATAGGATGGTAATACCTTTGTTTTTTGTGCTGTTTTGGATGAAGAAACCTGGAGGATAAATCCAGTGTAAGGCTGAGCTCTACAGCTGGCCCAGAATGAATGAGTCCAGTCTTGAAGGAGAAGGAGGAATCAGAAAGAGTCAAGTTTAGTATTCATCTAGTGAAGGAACAGAATATGATACCAGGCTCAAGAGGTAAATATTGTTTTGGAGAAATAAGAATAACTCATACCTAGAAAGCAATAGTAAGGAAAATAATTTGCAATCAGAACATGGGCTGGAAGATCTTTGCTTAAAAGATTTACTTGGAGTAACAATGGCATTTATAAAAATCAAATCCTGCTTACAGGTAATTCAAAAACAGAAAGGGAGGCTAAATCTATCAAATAAATTGTTTGCTGCAAATAGTTCTCCCAGCTCTTTCGTCTGTACCTAATTGACTATCAATAATGCATGGAAATGCTGAGACACTTAAAGAATGATGTAACAGGTATTCTATTATGTAATTAAGGATCGTTAACTATATTAATGACTTTTCTAATTCTTATATTGTTAACCAATGAATAATGCTTTATGTCAGGAATATATTTCAAGCTTCCTTGCACCAATGAAAAAGATACATCTTGCTTATCTAACTTCTGCAGGTAATTCACACAAAAGATTTGGTCTGAATAAATCTTGAGGAAGCTGAAACAAAAGCCAGATGACTAGATCACACCTCACTAGAGAAGTGAGAAAAAAAAAATGGCAAACCTAATATTTCTAGATATTTGCTACAAAGCTTATAGGGGCTCATAAGAAAATGTAACAATATATGTATATGGGCAGAATACATATATTCTGCAGAAGAACTGTAGGTCTGTCAATATGAAAATTGCAGATTTTAGCATCTGCTGTGTGAAAATGCTGGTCACACAAGTTAAATCTGTCAAAGGCTGACAAAACTTGTGCTGTTTGCTAAATAAAAAATACCATATTCCTCATATTCCTTCAGGAATTTGTTGATATTGAGCCCTTCTCTTTTTATTTTTCGTAATGACTTTTAGGATCATCTTGATATTCTAACTATATAATAGGAAAATCATACATTAAAATCCTTTTTTTAAAGTTTCAGATTATTCCATCTGGTAAAATGTATATCGGCAATTGTGCTGCAGATGCTCAGGCCTGTGTGCTACTGTGTGGTGATTGTAGCAAGCTCTGGTACTCCTTGTCTTGAAGGTGAAGGGCAGAATGGCATGAAAGAAGGAAAACTTCAGAAAAGCTATACATGAAAGTCAAACAGGGTGTTCAGAGTATGGCAGATTGATCTGAAAGACTGCTGTGGTTTAAGCTGGAAGAGTTTTTGCCATGGAATTACAGTGCTCAGCACAGGATATGTTAGTCTGGTGAACTGAAAAGCAATTCCAGTTCGGTCAGAACAAAATTAAAATTGTTACTACCTCAAGGAAAATTCTTCCCATGTCAAGCTGCCTTGTATCTCTCCATCTTGCTGAAATCTGAAGTGTAGATGTACTTTACAGCCCTATAGGTATTGGTCCTGTTGGCATTGTCAGTACATTTTTTTCTGAGGAGGTCTTGGTCTTGATAAGCACAGACCCCTTAAATCACATGAAAAAACATAGCTTCCAAATCCCATCACCACTGTACCAAATTTGAAGCTTTACAATTATTTTTGTTTAAGATTGTGGTTTGTATACGTGCCATCCTATATAAAAAATGTTACAGCAACACTTTTGCAGTAATGCTCACCAATAATACTTCTAACAGTATTTTTTCCCCTAATGATTATGTTAAAGAAAGGTTGGTGAGCTTAAGATTTGGGTTTTCTTCCCTTCTTTTTTTTTTTTTTTAATAATTCTATCATCTCCTTCTGCAGTTACCATATGCTTTTTTTGTATCATGTCTTATATTTTCTTAGTGACTGATCCTTTTGTCTGAGACAGATGTCACTAACCTCATGTTCTGCTTGTATAACTGTTTTCTAGGGTTGGGTTTTGTTTGGGTTTTTTTTTTTTTTCTCAATTTTCAACAAGAAATATAAAAATTCCAGAGTTAAAGGAAATATAAATATTCCAGAGTTACTTTGCATTGTTTAGAGTTCCTGTGTAATTCATTACTCAGCAGTGAATCATCCTGAGTTAGATGTTACTTACATGAATTCTGTTTTTTTGTGGGAATTCCTCAGATACTACAATTTTTTTTGAGACTTACAGTCCTGCCACTGAGCAAAACATGCAAAATTTTGTCATATTTTACAAAAGTGTGTACGTATGCGCTTAGTATTACGAACATGTTTAGATACCCTTCTCTGTACCTTTGCATGTGTCTGTATTGACACATTTGCCATTATTTGGCTCTAACAGTGGCATTTTCACAGGAGACCTTGTTGATGATTGTTAAATGCCAATCAACTAACTCCTACAGTCCCTCTGAAAAGAAACCCTCCAGCCCAAACTTTGCTAATATAACAATTTTTAGTTTTATTGAAAAGTATTCCTTGTAAGGTGTTAGCTGGAACTATTGAAAAAATACTTCTGAATGTACAGTCGTGGACCTTTGTCTAAAGTCTAGAAAGGATTTAGTATATCAAATATTGCTGTCAGTCTCATAACTCATTTGCTCTTTCTAAATGTGCAGAAGCAGGGAGAAGTAAAAGATAAGTGTGCATTTTTTACGATCGGGAATCTGTTTGTGGTTCTCCTAGACATTAAAAATGTTTCTTCCTCTCCCTTAAGTAAATAATTATGACTTTACTAAGCAAACACAACAATATATGCTTTCTATGTGTGGCAAGTGAAAGCAAGCTTACATAGATGGTCCTGTATTTTCACTTATACACCTCACATTAGGTTTCTCTCATCCAGGTTTAAGAAATAACCTGCTTTAAAACATGTTTTATACTGGAACCATCTCCACTGTGGTTTCTGTTTTGTTTTCTTTAACATTCTCACTAGCTTGCAAAATACTTTTAAGTCCTCTGAGAGCAGTGTCAACTTCTGTACATATTCTAGATAAACTGTATCTGAACAAGTTAACTATTCTGGCAACAGTATGAGTACCCACCCCAGGGGTGCAGGATAAGACAAGTCTCATTTGGACAACATTACGTTAGATAAGAAAGTTGAGGATGCTGCAAGTAAAGGAAGACCTGTAATTCTGAACCTGGATGACAGTAAAACTCTGTGGTGGTAGGATGCACAGAACAAAGTAGTCTTTTGTTTACTATTTTCCCTGTTGAAAGCAAGATCTCCAGTACTTATCCACAGCTTTTTTCCTTTGAGCATGGAAAGCTTGAGGAATAAGAGAGGTTTTAACATCAGCTGTTTCCAAATGGACTTGATTTGGTTTATTTCTGATGTGGCTAGAGGCAGAAGCATTCTTTCACTGGCTGTTATCATAAAAGACAAGACATCCTGAACTGGCATGATCTGATTTTACTGAGTTTCATTACCACCAAATCTTTGATACCAGAAAACAAATAAGCCTTCAGAAAGAAGTGGAAAGATACAGATATTGTTAGATGCCGAGTCTTCTTAAAGAAGGGGCCAAAGATCAGAAATATTTTGCAGTCTTGGGAAATAACTGCGTATAAAAAGCGGCAGCTGCTTTTGATGAAATTACTGAAAGCTTGTGCACAGATGAACAAGAAAACAGATTTTGCCTTAATGATGTCCCCAGGTTCTTAAATTAAGCCTAGAAGGTAACAAGATCCTTCCTGGATTTCAAAAGATATCTCACATCCAGGTGCTGAAACACATTTTTTAAAGCCCTGGAAACAAGAGCTTAAAAATTCAACATCAAAAAAGCACCTGTAATTCCTCCACAGATATCTCATTCTCAAATATAGCACAGGAGAATTCGTCTCATGTGGAGCCTACTTTTTCATGTGTAGCTCAGTGTGCTTGCAAAGGCACAATGTAAGCATGTTACAACTTGGAACTAGTCACATAAGACCTCAAAAGTGTAACATCCACATTTTCAGGTAGATTACTTTTGGACTTGGAAAGTAGATAAGGTGGATATTATTCCTAAAGAAAATAACTATGCTTGAAGAGATAGATAGCAAAAATGCATATTGAAGGGTTCTTTCAAAATTGGCAGGTGCTTGACATGTTGAGAAAAACCCTTAGGGCTAAAGTTTTTTTCTAAGCATTTTTTATTTTTTTATCTTAGTAGTACTTATTGACAGTAATGTTCCGAATGTGTATCTTCTGGAAACCAGAAAGATAGTGTTGTAATAACCTTGCTACAGTAATGTGAATCTGGCAGAGCTGAGGCTGTGTCTTTTGGCTTGAAAACTAAGTACGAAAGGGCTGGATTCATTTACCTAAATTTCTTAAATCATATCTAGTGTAATTTAGTACTTCATTTGACCTTCAGAAAGACATAGGTTTATTTACTACTACTACCAATCCAGTGTAGATATTTTGGAAAGCTTAGGGTATCTCAAATGGTATTAGATGTCTGTGTTTGGGCAAATTAATCCCATCCTTCCACTGACAGATTATAAGGTAAGTTTGCCAAAGTTTATTTAAGATTTCTGGTTGGCTGAACAAATTCATTTTGCATGGGCATATGCAACAACTGTTTCTCTGAAGCCTGAGCTTATCAGGTCTGTGGTGATGCACTTCTTTCGGAGCCATGCTGTAAATCTGGTGGATCATACAGCATTTGACGCATTGTGTGTGAACTGCCAAGCTGGCTTGTACATGCCCAGTTGGTTTTGAATTTCTTGAAGGGATTTGTCTCACTGTACAGAAGTTATATACTGTATATGCTTGTATTTCTGTCTGGACATTAGAGTCCTGGAAGACCAGAAGACAGAAAATATATAT
>NW_009913528.1:0-1901 GCF_000696875.1 Nestor notabilis | reverse complement strand
CTTTCTCCCTCTCTCTGGCCCCAAGGTGTCATTGCAGGCACCCAAAAATAGCCGGAGCTCGTGTTCAGTCACCTCCCGCTGCAGTGCCGGCGATGGGACCCCTTGCCATGGGGAGACGGGGACCGACCCCGTGTGGTGGGTGACACGGGTGGGTGACAGGGGGTGTCCCACATGCGTCCCCAGCCGCCCCCCGGGGCAGTGGGACCGTGAGATGTGGATGAGCACATGTAGGGCACAGGGACATGCACCCAAAGGGACACCCATGACAGAGACACCATGTATGTGGGTTCCAGTGCACACAAGCACCCCTGCACATGAACACGTGTGCACACGCCTGCCCATGAGCATGGACATGGGTGCACACGGCTGCCCGTGCACATGGATATCTACCCATAGGAGCATCCATGCATAGGAGCACCCACATGCATGGATACCCCCACACATGGATACCACACACAGGAGCACATTCACATGCCCTCCATGGACACCCATGCACACAGACACCCACCACCTGAAGAAGCTCCCATGCATGTGGGCACACACGTGTGCCCATGAACATAGGTAGCCATACACATGGGCACCCATTCACACGCTTGAGCACCTGTGCACACGTATGGACACCCATCCACAGAACACCCGCACACATGGGCACCCATGTGTGCTAACACACGTGCACACACATGTACTCTGTGTGCACAACACCCATGCACATGGGTGCACGAAGGTGCTCACACATGTGGGTGCTCCGTGCACATGCACGCACATGGATCCACACGCATGTTGCGGTGTCCTGCCTGGGTTGGCTGGACACAGTGGCCCCACACGTGGCCCCACACCACTGTCCCTGATCCAGTCACCCCAGGGTGGTGGCCAGGGTGGACCTGGGCTTTGGGCTTCATTTGCTGGTCCCACAGCGACAGCTATAGGTGATCAGTGTGATGGAGATGGGTCCAGCTCAACGTGCTCTGCCTGGCTCCAGCTCCCCACCAGCAAAACCTGGCCCGGGCAGGATCCAGCCACCATGGTCCTTCCCAGCCCCTCAGTGCCCGGGCAGGAGGGTCCCCACCCCACCCACCAGCAGGTTTTGGGGAGCAGAGTCTGGGAAAGCCCGGCTCCATCTCACACCCCCCCCACAAAGAGCTGCAGGACCCGTTTGCTGCTGTTCCTCCTCCTGGCTTTTCCCCAGGGAATATGAGGGCATCCCAGGGCTTTGGGAGAGGAGTGGGCGTGGGCACCTATGGGTGGCGCGGGCACAGGGGGGATGCTCAAAACAGCGTCACCCTGCTGCCCCCCACCCAAATCACCAGCATCCCCCTGTCCATGGAGCCAAGACCTCTGTGCATGGTGTAGGAACCACCCTGGGGTGCTCTGTTCCTTGGTGGGAACCCTCAGCAAGGTGCTGGCTGCCGGGGGGGGGACTTTGCTTAGGGGCTTGGGGGAGGGATATTGGGGTTCTGTGTCCCCCTTTCCCCTCCTTGGAAAAGGCCCCCACATCACGCAGGAAGAAAGGCGAGGAGACGGAGGTGGTACCCAAAACATCACAGTGAACACCACACTCAGCTAGAAACACCACAGGCTGCTCCTGCGGCCAGGAGGAACCCCCCAGAGAACCCCCTGTGCTCGGCTCTGCCCAGTGTCCCAGGAGAAACACATTCCTCCCTCGAGTCCTCGCCCCGGGTGGGAATTGCCCCTTGGGAATCATCCTGGCAGGTCCCTGTGCGATGCTCGTCCCATGGCGGGGGGATGATGCCCGATGGCAGCACCAAGGACCCAGCGGACTCCGGCCGTGCCAGGGAAGCTGGGCTGATGCTCCGCAGCCTCCTCCTTCCTCCGCTGGTCAGCAATGTCCCCCCCAGAGCAGGGTTAGGACGTGTCCTTCAGCTCGGGGCTGGGGGGCTGCG
>NW_009913527.1:27400-56099 GCF_000696875.1 Nestor notabilis | reverse complement strand
TCCAACCCTAATTACTCTATGATTCTATGATCCGCTTTGAGCATTCAGCTGGTTGATCACTAAAGAACATATTATGTCTGTAAGTCAGCTCTACTTTCATGATGGTTTCCACTGTGCTGGTGTCAAATGAACATGGAAACCACAACGATCTTAAACGACTGCTGGAGAGGCCTAGCAGATTTCCCAGTTCCCTATTTGGTATCTCATATTTGCTAAAATAAGAAAACCTTACAAAAAATCCTATAAAAACAATCAGTAGCATAGGGCACTACTCAACATAGGGGTTAATAAAATGGGAGAAAATGCAATGATTCCACTACTTTCAGGACTCAAAATGCAAAAGTAAAAGTAGATCAACATAGCAGTATGAGAACTAAACTAAATATAGGGAATGTTTACCACCCCAACTACTGATTAACTCTGATCCAGATAAGCCTTCTACAGTCAGTTTGAGTAGGACTGACACCCTCTTTGTCTCATATTTCAGTGATACCAAGTGAAAACATAGTGTGTAAAAACAAATTAAATACCCCAAGCCCCACGTTGTGTGCAGATGCACACCATAGTGATTGTCTGCTGTAGGACATGGTTTGTATGGCAGTATTTTCAAGACTTTGTCTAGTTCACCTGTGGCGTCTCAACCAGCACTTTCTGTCCTGAGCCCAGGAGGCAAAGATGGGCAAGGAACCTGGTGATGAGAAATAAATGAATGTTTACATCATTTGTGTACAATTACATTTCCCATGTAATACTGTCACAAGCTTAGCTCTAGGGACACTCCATAAATTCAGAGGAATGGCTTAACCAGGAGGAGCGCCCTGTTGACAGCTGTTATGTACACTGGGCAGCAAGAACATGATTACGTATAAGTCTTTTCAGGTGGTTATAATCATTATATATACAGCCATTTTCTATTCATTTAATCCAATAGGCAAACCATGCTATCTGTGCCATAGACAGGTCTAAATATAGCAGAAAGACACACTGAGACCACAGATACATACAGAAACCAGGAAAATTGTTTCACTGTGACCTGTACCAAAGAGGGTTCAGATGCTCAGCTTCCACTCTAGATTTCTGGACCTAAAGTTTTACTTCTTTCAAAGCATAAAGTCAATAATAATAACTACAATAGCTCAGGAGACAACAGTACCCTAGCCAATAATAAATCATACAGCACTAGTCCATCTTCAGCCAAATTGGCTGTAGCCTTTGGTGTATCTTTAATTATTTTCTGATGTAACTTTGGGCTTTTGGCTGGATGAAAATTATAAGAAGGTTTGTTTTAGTTCAAAAATATCTTCTATTCCAACTATGTAACTTACTATCAGGTCAAAGATTATTTGCTTTCAGCTGTGAATAAAATAATAAAACATTCACTGTTTCCTGGACATGTTATGGCAAATTCCTTTGTCAAACCTATTTGCTTGCCAGTTGCACTATGAATTGTAGATAATTACTCAATAGCAGTTTTGAAGGTGATGCCTGATTGAGGATTCACACTCTCACATTGCTGAGTGAAGTCAAACACACGTGTTTAGTTTCAGTCTGGCTTTAGCATATGAGCCACTCTACAAAGGGATCGTAAAACAAAGTACAACATGACAACCATGGAAACCACTGATGTTCCTTGTGCAAAAGAGACAAGATGAAGGAATATCTACTGTGGAGAACCAGATGGAGAGGTCCTTATAGATGCTTGGTCTCCTGATTCAGACACATCTGGTCAGGTGGATTTATTACTCTCCAGCAATGACAGCCTGAACCACAGTCTTTCTACTGACTTCAGAGCATTAGGATCAGAATCTGGAGGTAGATACAAGTCTTCCTATTAACATCACTAGGTGCTAGGTAGAGAATATATTTAAAGAGCTGGGCCTAATTGATTTCACTGGGTTTAACTTTTACAAGAAGTCCTAACTGCTTTTTGATATATTACTTGGTGGGGTGTTTTTACAACCATTATTAATTTAAAATCTGTAACTTATAAGCATATAAATGCAGTACTGGTAAAACATAACATAAAAGATTCATAAGATTGATAAGATATTGCAAACAAAAGGAGAAAAATGGTTTGTAGTTATTATAAACACATAAATTATGATCCAAATTACTTTGTTTTGACCATTCAGAAGTGCAAGAACTTTTAGGAAGACAGTTTAGAAGGTTGTATATGGAAGCCTGGTCAGAGTTAGGTCTCCTTAGAAATTAGGCTGGTAAAATGAATTGATGGGAGGCGAAAGGTTGTATAAACGTTGTTAAAGCAAAAATTTACTATTGCTATAAAATTTCTCTGGGGGTAAGGTCATGTATCTGTGCAAATTCCAAAAAAACCCAACCTTTTCCTGATGGTACTAATTGCATATTAATTTAATATCATTATGATGTAGAACTCCAGGGACAGCAGTCACACACTTTTGTAAAATACAGTTACCACTAGCCTTTTGTAAACTGGCAAACAATCAAAGCAAGAACTCTTTAGTTTTATGTTTACCCCACAATACTAAAACTAGTCAGAAAATCCTTAAACTAAGCAGCCATGATGCTCTGCATTTCTAGACTGTGTGTTAGTGAAGAATATTATTTACTCACTCCAGTATGGGGAGGAGGATGAACTGTGTCTTCTGTATCATTAATCTTTAGAAGACTGTACATGAGCTGTTAAAATATTTAAAAACACATCTTTACCAAGTGGTATTATTTACATGACTGGAATGGAGTTGCAGACATTTCACTGAAAGCATGAAGGCAATGTCTCTGAAAGATGCTTGAAGTGCACTTCTGAATGTATTCATGAATACTTGGGACCAGCATGACACTACTGGATGTTAGCCTTGTCATAGTTTCTCCTCATATCACCCATTCAGTCATTAGAAGTAGGCAAATTCAGGCTATCTGCTTTTTCCTAGAACTGTACAACCAAAATGAAGGACAACTGCCTGAGCTTTCATTTTCAAAAGTGCTCCAGCTATTTGGACTATGCCTGCTCCAGTATACTCCTGTGTGCAGCAGTGGTCATGGCTTTACAGAGAAGCCTTTCCGCTTCTGAGTGCAAGTAACCATTTCCAAACATGCTAAACCTGCCTCCACATGGTACAGTTTATCCTGCATTAAATCCATTTTATACAAGAGATGCTTTTCTATTGCTGTTGATGCTTCAACAGTACTTTGCACAGGTTTATGCTAAGCCTAGCGAATCCCTGTTGTCTCTGTTAAGAAACAAGAAGAAAGTCTCCATGGCTGATATACTCAAGCAGCTTTTTCTAAACTTTTCAAGCACTTAGACCTCTTTTGGATGAAAGTAGCATAGCCTGCATTCCCCACTTACGTACACACACACTTCGCTGCATGTTAGTCTGGTGCTTGCTGGCATATACAGGCATCAGAAAGTACCTCATGCTTTCAGCATACAGACAGCAAACTCCCCACCTTCCAGCTTACCCTCAAAGGTTCATACAAACAGTGAATTGCTATTTGTCATCGGAGACCTTGTAGGTACATTGTGTAGAGAAAGGCATTAGAAGCATGCAGTCTTTGCACTTTCAGATTCAGTTTCAAATAACTAGCTGAGGAGGACGGATGTCAGCAGCTCTGAAGTGTGGAGAAAAGAGACTGAGAAACATCAGCAGAATTATGGACAACTTCCAAGAAGAGGTGGGACGTATAAGTCCTTTGTAAGGTCAGACAAGATAACTGGGTGTTGCTGCACTCTGTATGTAAGCTGGTTTCCAGGTCCAGTGTTCACAAGAACATAAAATGATTAGGAAGCACTTGTGCTTATGACTGAACTCCTAGCTGCTTTTCACAGCTACACAAAGCAACGCAGATTGGCAGGACTTTGTTGGTAATATTCCAGAATTCCCAAAGGGAAGAAAGGCTTTAAGTAGGCTGGAGAAGACCATCTATGAACACAAAGCAGAGTAAAGCATATATTCTGCCTACAGAAGTATACATCAGGTGGTTAATAAGCAACTTTGGCCAAGATTCAAAGTTCACACCTAAGCTTTGCTATTGTAAATGTGTCTGTTTGTCCAAATACATTGAAAGAACAATACACATAAGAAAACAACCCTCTACAAATAGACACTCCTTGCTATTGCATCTTAGTTCCACAGTGTTCGGCTAGTGCATATCTTGTATTGCAATTGCAGAGTTCCTTGTTATTGTAAAAAGATCTTAATATGTCTTGCTGTCTCCACAATTCTTAGCTCTCATCCTGTAAATATATGTGCTATACCTACTTTTATGTTCACATGTCTATTCACAGAATGCAGTCAAGCTACTCACTGTGGTAAAATTAAGCACATTTGCAAGTGGAAAGGTTATTTTCCAGTGGCAATGGACAGCATATATAAGTGTGCTGTGTGTGTCAAAGAACAAATACAACCAGTAGATTATGCAAGGCTTCATATTCCTCAAATCTGCTGCTTTTATAGAAAGCCACAAGCTAAATATTCCCCACCAAATGTCCAGGCATTTAAACTGTCCTGTAAAGTTCAGTGAGTATTAGTGCAAGCAAGGGAGCTCTCTACACCGTACGTTTTAACTGAGTAGCTCATGGCTTGCCCTTTTGTTATTACGAACGGAGTTATTTAGTAGAAAGCAAACATCTGTTTTGCATAACAAATGCAAAGGTATGGCTGCTGCTTACTAAATTTTCCAGACTGAGGTCAATTCCTGACCACTTCACATACAGTCATAGCTGTACCTACGTAGAAGCCCTCCGAATCAAATGGGTCCCCATGTCAGAGTAGGGGGCACATGCACACTGTGGCTGTTAAGGCAGAGACAAATTTTTGGTGTGGCAGGGTGTAAAAGGTGAGGCAGGTAGAGCCAACAAAGACAGAAATATGGGAACATGTCTTTGAAAGCATTTTTCTGCTGAAGAAGAGCCCAATACAAAGGCTTATTCTTTCTCCCCTTACAATTCCCAGTCGGGTCACCTGGGTCCTCCTTAGCACCCCAGTTTTTTGTGCATCAAGTGCAACTGCCTTGCTGTGGCACCGCGGCAGGCTGTCTCTCATCAGCCCCTGCTGTGATACTCCTAACACTTTCACTCCAGGGAGTGCTTCCCTGCTTGATGCTGCTAGCAGATTAAAGCTGTTCTAATTTTCCATCCTAAGCCAAATAGATGCATAAGCAAGCTGTTGGATTGTTTCGCTACGAGTGCAGCGCGCCATCAGCCTGCTTCCTGCTCCCCCCACCCCAGCACTCATAATGGTGGACATTTGCAAGTAAAATGTGGGCTGGAGGGCAGAGGTGAGGTTAAGATACACTACAGACAAGGAAGAGTTCCAAGAATATTTTTCTGCCAAACCCTATTTTTCAAGCTACTCTCCTGACTCCTATCTCTGTGTTAGTGTCAGGAGATGACTTGAAAATTAGGGAGTCTTTTTCTAGGATCAGAAAAGTCATCAAGATTCATTGGATCAGAAGAGTCTTTAAGATCCAATGTTTTTCAGAAATAGGCTGAATGAGCTCGGTAAAGATTAGATGCCAGTCCAAAAATACAGTGCAATACAATTTATTTTTATATGCCATCCTTCACACAAAGTACCACAAAACACTTTAGAGAGATGGAGAGATAATGCTTTACAGAGTTAGGTACAGCAACTCCCAGACAGGCAGAAAAGGAAAATGACATATGGAAATAGAGCAGAGTAAAAGGGAAAGCTGAAATTTAAAAGCAGTAAAGATGCAAGTAAGTACCCTCAAGAATGAGTCTCCACAAAAGGACTGCGGAAGAATTCAGTGACAAGGCAGGAGAAAGATAAGTGGAAATTAGGGTCAAAAAGTAGGCTAGAAAACATGGGACAAAAGTAGGAATGGTTTCACTCAGCAGCATCTGATAAGATGAAGCAATACAGAGGGACACCTCACTGTTATTATAAAGGCTAAATGATTTTAACATTCCAGTACTATTGGTAAGCCTAGTGGTTTGACTGCCCACCTGAATTAGGCCTAGAAAGAGATTCACACACCCAAAGATCTCTTCTTGCCTCTGAAACCAGTCCATCTGTGATATGAGGATTTTATGATGCCTGAACACTTGAGGGGCATTGCAGTCATTTTGGGGAAGCTGCTAACCAAATGACACAGGCATGTCTTTTGTCTGGGGCAGCAGGCAGAAATACTTGCATGCACACAAACCCACATGCATGCACACATGCACAAACTTTAGCTAAGAACCCCTTTAAAAATACAGTTCTGGGTTAAAGTTTAAACTGTGCTACATGATTCTGAAGTGAATTGAAGGGCTCGAGGGTATTTATTTGTTGCAAGGGAGAGGGAAGCAGGTGCTCTGTGTGTGGAAGTATTCCCTTTCCCAAAGGATCTCTGTAGCCAGCTGTAAGATTAAAAGGCACAGGCTGCAGATCGGTCGGGAACGGGGAAAAGAAAAATAAAAAAAAGGAAAAAAGGGAATTTCCTCAAAAATAGGATAAAACTATACTAAACCTATTTTGTGTTGCTGTGATTTCGTCACTGCTGGCCTTGGCGGACTTTTCTGGCTGTAACAGACTTGATTATTGTTCCTGAGCGCACAGGGATGGCATTGCAGCAAACACGCAGCACAGTCTGCATTGCCTGGATAGAATAGGCATTGGGCAGTGGGTTATCACATTACTCATATCACTCAGGGCTTGCTGCAGAGATATGTCATTATATATACTTAATGCAAAGACTTGAAGCTGGAGAAATTGCCAATGCTGTTGCTACTATAGAACAACATCCCAGTAAACAGTCTCTGCTGAAGGCAGGTGAGATAGTTCTGTCACAAACCTCAGCTTTTTTCAGGGCTATTTTTGTTTTCCTACTCCAGCTAGCAATGAGCTGCAGAATGCAGAATACCAGTGTGAAAGTCTGGACCATAACTGTGCATGAACGTGCTCTTACATACCTGAATAAACACATTGGTTCCAAGGTTCCCTATCTCTGGCTAGGTTCTGCCACTTTGGCTCATGTCTTTTAACACTTTACGCGAACTCCAGGTATTATGCTGAGATTAATATGTCCATCCTAGTGTTTTTTCTTGGGGTATTTTTCTGTTTGGTTGTTTGGTTGTTTGGTTGGGGATTTTTTTGTATTTTCTTCACAAACCTGCCTCCTGATGAGGTATCTGATTTAATACCATCAATACACACTCAGGAAATTTCCCCCTTTTTACCAAAGAATCTTCAGCTACTAACACAGCACCACAGTTTCTCCCTGCCTCTTTTTACCTTAACTTTTAGCCAAGATGGTTAAGTAAAAAACATGTGAAAAGGAGAGGTAATATTTTTGCCCCTCATTGTTTATGCTTTAAAATAGTCGTTAGTGGAATATTGCTCTTATATTTTCTAATTTATTTCAAGAAGTGCAAGACTACACTGGTTTTAGGCTCTAGCCCAGTTAAGACTACATGCAGTAGCACACAGTATATCCACGGTATATTGGATGATCACCAGTGCAAGTTCATGTAACATTCACTAACGGATATGTACTATTATAGCAAGGTCGTATATTAAAATGGCAAGTTTGGGGTGATGAGTAAGAGTCTCTCTGGGACTTGTTCATGTGCCTTTTAACTAAGTTGTGATTTGTTTTATGAGCTTTATATTTAATTTATTTGGAACAGTCTCTTGAGGGATCAGCTGTTGTCCCAGTCTCAAAGACAAGGCAGTGTGCTCCTCTTGCTACAGACAGCTCTTTTAGAAAACTCATGCTGGGAGAGAAGCATGACCCTGCTTCTTCCCTGCCTCTTTTGCCAGGACTTAGGGTAGCAGTGGCAAGAGAGTTGAGTGGTCTTAAAGATACAAACTCATCTGAACTTAGCTTCAGCATGATGGTTGCCAGGCAAGGAAAGAAATTTTTTGGACTGGCTTCACGTTGATTCATCACTCCAGTTTGGGTCAGATTCTTCCACCCTTGCTCCCATGTGGCAACACTGCTTCTGGGACATGGCAGACCAAGGAAAGGCTTTAGCCACAGAAAAAAACATTACTTAGTGCTACTGCATCTCTTATGTTCATCGAGGGGTGCTAGAACTAGATCAGCTGAAGGTCCTTTCCAACCCTAGCCATTCTATGATTTAGAACCTCACAAGTTCCTGTTTGACCAGTGGAAGCCTGGAAGGTCCTCCAATGTGTAGCACAAAGCATGGGCAGTGTCCCCCATGCTGAGACAGAGTAAGAATGTGTGGCTCCCAAGCTTGTGGTTACAGCACACAGAGCAAGAGGGAAGAGGACAGAATTTGTCTAAAGCATGATACAAAATGATACAGGGTGAAAATCCAGTTTTCACTGTCAGGGAAGATCATACTGTGAAGTCCAGAGAACCAAGTAACTATCTGCCTCTCACATCCACTCTCTGTGGCCCACCAGATGTTCAACACCACCTCCCAAAACACAGCATGAAGAAACAATGGTGTTCACCCAAGAGATGAAAAGTAAAGGTGCATGTATCTTCAGGCCATGAGGGAAAGCCTTTCACATCTCCCCTCCTTCACAGGTAGTCTAAGGGCTCAGGATGTTGACCTCCCCTTTCATCTAAGCAGGGACTCAAACTCTAGAAAAGTTCAGATATGAGTTCCAGACTTAGTATCCTAATCAGGAGAAAAATGCTTTAAGCCCCCTCTCCTGTGGCATTTTTCTTGTTGGCAGCTTAGAAATCTCCTGGCTCACCTCCTGCTGGCTTTTGTGATCCCATTTCAAGGTGTTTATCAGCTCCTTGCTGGCAGTTTCCCATGTTAAGGACCCTCTGTTAGGGCCAAGATGCCTACCAGAATAGGGTTGCAACATACTGACCCTTCCATGTTATCTGAGTACATATGAGAGTTGAGTCAGGTTTAGTAAATGTGAGCATCTGGCCTTCTAAAAATAAGAAAAATACACACAGAAAATTTTTACAATAAAGATATAGAGCAAAAGAAAGACCACAGTAAGAAATACTGAGATATGGGGTGTGAGAGGGGTAGAAGGAGAAAGAGAGCTCTAGGGGACTGTGAAGGCCAGTACAAATCTACTACATTAATTCAGAGGAGTTTTCTCCAGGAATATGACAGCTGGACTTAAAGAGTAACCCCTGGTGTTGTACCAGCAATGGCTTTGGCTCTGTGTGAATCCTGTAGGATTGGACCCTGTGACAATTCGCTTCTTACTCTGTGGGCCTCCAGATTGGTGTGCTAAGCGAAACAGGGTGCAGCATTCTTTTAAAGATAAAAGGACTTGTTCAAATTTTACATAATCGTAGAATTATTCTTTACAGTGGATTTACATAGACATTGTCAGTGGGGAATTCTCTCAGTAGCTTCAATTACTGTATTTTCATGTGCATTGTCTGATAGGAGATGTGCTGGATCTCAAATACCTGCTTACCTGATTAATGTGGATTATTCATCCCATAGTAATTACCTGAGAATTTTAGGGTAGCAAACATGTGAGAAGAATTTGTATAAAAGCCGCAGGATTTTTGAAAGGCAAATGTTTCCCAAGAATCCCTGTATGCAGGCTGACACATTTCATTCCTTATGGTGATATTCTCTGCATTACAGCATTTGACTTGATGTAAATGTGATAGTGCTAAGTAATACTGACACGCTGCAGTGAAACGCACTAAAGAACCACACTAGAAAACACCTGGCTATTGAACAGTTTCAAAAAGTGAAAGCTTTTCATCATCAATTTAGCTCTCAACAAAACTGCTTCAGATGTCTGCTGTCTTGTTATTTTTCCTCCTAATTAAAAACGTACCATCTTAGCTGGCCATGCTTGTGAACCAGATATACTGAATCCCTCGGCAGCACAAATGCATGGTAACAAATGCAACCTTAGTGTTAGGTACCATTTTGCATGTAGCCTAACAACTAGGTCAGGCTGACAACCAGTTCTATGCAGCCTGTGAATGGGTATTAATGTAGTTGAGATGACTGGGTGGGAATTCATCTTAATGGGATATGTGCTCCTCAATCACTCAAAACTAGTCTCTGCAGCCACAGGGAGATCTGAACTCCTCTGCTCACACAAGAGGCCAGATGCAAGTGAGCTTTGTTGTTTTGGAAGTCATGCAGGTACATCCCTGTGTTTCTGTTCATGACCAGCACTTTCTTGAAAAGCCCAGCCTTTCTTTGTATGGGCTAGGCTAGAAAGTGGGTGGCAGAGGAAAAGGCCCAGTGTTAGCAGCACCTTCCTGCATGCTAACTCATTTGCCTACAGACAAGGCTTTCTGAAAACCACTTTTTGCCTTTTATTTTTAATCCACAGTTAGGATTCCTACTGAAGATAAGGAAGGTGACACAGAAACATGACCATAATGCGGATGGAGCTCACAAAGACAGACTCTGATATCAGCTGAATTCTGCTGAGGGATTCAGAAATGTTCTCCTGAATGATATTTACTGACCTTGCTAATTTTCACCAATGTCATTCCACAGCTTCAGGTCAAAACAGGCTGAAGTGTGAGTAAAGAGGAGCCTGAATAATCTGAGCTACATTTAAACAGGGTTGCTGATAAGAGCTTTATGATCTTGAGCTCATTACAGACTGTGCAAGCAGAACTATATTGATACATCAAATTGAACATTAACACTAAAAACCCTGTGAGCAGCCTTTTCGTTACTCTGGGAACATGTACAGTCCATGCCAGCACAGAAATCAAATGCTAAGAGCTTAAGGAGATGCCTGCTAACCTGATGTCCCCCATTCACTTAAAAGTTCTCTGGCTGTCCTTTTCTTCCTCTGTTACGTAATAGGCATGGTGTCCCTCATCTCCCTCTGAAAGCCTTTTTTATCATCAGTGACCATAATCCCAGGTTACCGCTTCCTGACAGTGATGTATTGTATCTCTGCAGTTAACAACAAAATCTCATATAGTCCTCGAAGGACTCAAAGGATTTTCTCTCCTCTTTTGGGTATTGCTTCCATTTACCATTATAGAAATGATGGTAAGGATAGGGTTAGATCTCTACTGATAGGACCCACGTCCCTAGACCTGTTTATCATGTCATCACCAGTTCTGTGTTTTGCCTATTTATTCAGTGGCAAATAGCATGCTTGTGCTGTTACCACAGAAAATCTCAGCCTTTTACATATGTATGTGCAAACTGAGTCTGGAGGCTACGAAGTTAGAAAGCTGTAATAGTTCTCATAGTTCCCATGTACTGATCCAGGAACCAGTCTCAACTTTGAGCCAATCGACTCTATTTCTGTTGTCCCTCAAGGGGACAAGCCAACGTCTGCCTCTTTGAGAAATCCAGCTCAACTCATTCCTGAAACACAGTGCCAGACATGCTGACATGCATTGAGTGAAGTGTTATAATTGAATGGTTTGGACAATTTGAGACTTGAGATGTGATGAATACTTCAGCAGAAATCCTCCTGATACTTTCCCTTCATCTACAAAGAGAGTGGGTGGTTTGATATCTGCATCACTAGTTACCCACCAAACCGTACTGGGAATAATTAACACCTGATCCAAAGACATAGCAGTTATTTCTTCCCCCTCCCCCCCCAAAAAAAAAAAAAATATTAAAAATCATGCAGAAATGAAGATATGCCATTTTATTATTAACCTGCTGTGCTGTACAGAAAAAATGTCATCAGATTAAGGACCAGATAATGCTCTCATTTATGCATGTGAAATTCTGCTAAACCCAACTGGAGCGATGCACACATGTGGGGGCAGGATTTTGCCTGTAATCACTGATAGCACCTTTCCTCACAGTTCACATGCAATGTGGTATAAATCTGTTTGAGACTTTCTGAGGTATACAAAAGTGGCAACATGAAGAATTTGGGGGATGGTAAGCAAAAATACAGGTGATTTGAAAAACACACTAAAAGAGAGCTTTTTCAGTATGATTTCACTTTGTCTAATTCACTTGTTAATAAGACCATCCTGAAAGTTTCATCTGTCAGTTTATTTAACTATACCATTGATAGATCTGAAAGGGTTGCCTACAGCAAAACTTATACAGTACTCCTCATTATAGAACTCCAGCTTTATTGCTTAGAATTTTGCCCTGGTTATAACCATGTTAAATGAGCTACATCAGCTGCCTTTTGAGGGGAGAATTTTGTTGGGAGACTTTTGGGCAATTGTCTCTCTAATATGTTATCTAATTTTTTTCACCTCTTTCTGAGAACAAGCTAAAAGAAAAATACAGTTTACCAAACTAGAAATAAAATTTACAACTGTTTTATGGAAAGCTAGCGGTTTGACCTTGGGCAAAGGGTTTGCAGTTTGACAGAGAAGCTGCTTTTAGACAGGGACGGGGTTTTTGTAACCAGCCACTGGGAAAATCTGCTTTAATTCCATGGAGTCATGAGTCCTGAAAAATCTCAGGTTCATTAGCACAAAGAATTACTGAAAGTTTTCCAGTAGGGCTTTCTGGAGGCTGCTTTGACATGCTAGGTACTAAAACTGACAAATTTCCAGTTCCGCAGTTAAAAGCTACCCCTACAAAGCCATGCTCCAAACACTGTTAAATATCCCTTGCCAGGACCCACGCCACCCATATGCATCTTAGCAGAAAGTATCTTTCCTTGGCCTATGCCTTCACCTCCACTACCCCACCTTTCCTGCAGCACCACATGCTGCTCTGCGCTGATGTCTTTTCCCCAGCAAAAGTCGCAGGTACTGTTTAAGGGAGCCAGGGCAGGGGGACTTTCGAATGCTGTCTTGAGTTTCTAACCATGCCTATGAGTGTATGTCATTCATACTGAAGTAGCTTCACCGGCTCCTGTGAATATTGTGAACATGAATTTCACTGTGAGGTAACCCACAGAGGTTTTAGTTAGCCCTAGGGGTTGTATTATTACTATTATTATTATTATTACTACTACTACTAACTGGCAAATTCTTAAAAAGAGTACTTCATCTGTCCCTATGCAATGTGGCAAGTTTAACTTGAGCTGCCCAAGCACAGAGATCTGGAGGTCTTCCTTTCCTGGAGGAAGAAGAAGAGGACGGATTTACAGCTACAACACAATCATCAGTGAATACAGAACCAGGGCTGCTCCCATGTCCTTTGCCCAGGAGCCTGGCCAGCCAGACCTGTGGGAGGTGCAGGGATCTCCCTCCTCCCTTGGCTGCCAAATGGAGGATATCCCACACATGTCAGGATAGAAAAAACCCCAGAGATCTGCTTTCAGACACAGAAGCCCTTTTTCAGGTCTTGAAGAAGAGCTCACATGCCAGAAAACTGTTTATTTTTTAAATTAGACTTACTAGTCTACTTATTCATATGAAGTGGGACAGTGTCAAGGGGACATGTGGGAGCACACATACCCAAGTCGAGGATGGAGCAGGGGGATGGCCCTCGGGCAGAGGAGGGGATTTATCTTGGATCTTCTGGTCCTCAGACTTTTCATATATCTTTCAACTTTCAAGACCTTTTTCAAAAAGGAAACCACCTTAATTCCTTCTCCAGTTTAGACTCGATTAGGCCTTTCATATCTGAAATAAAGCCTTCAGATGTGGGTCAAGTCCGTGAGTGAATACAAAGCATTTTTTCCTGGTTTTAATTTTAGGGAAACACTTTGCATTCCAGTCCATCCAAAGTGAAACTTTAGTTTGATAAATTTTGGCTTTACTTCTGAACGGACCCCAAAATTCCTCTGTATATATCTTGCTTCACAGAGTGCCCTACATCACTCCTGCTTCTTGGTGGCAACTAATGCAGAGCTGGGAGGATAATTTAGGTGACAGCCATTCAACCCAGCATACTTTCTATTAATTGCAGCAGGGTGGGAGTATTGGTTTTTCTCTAGCTGGGAAAAATTATATGGAAAGAATGCATACCACTGCAGGTCAAATCCCCATTTTGTCCTGCAAGCTGCAATATGTCACGTCTGTGGAGTTGCACCCACTTACAGAAGGTCTGAATTTGGTCTTGCTGTTTTCTGATGATGTTTCCCTTTAGTAGCTCACTTTATGGTCATTTAACAGGAACCTAGCACACATGCAGGAAAGGTGTCACAACATCAGTTACCTGAGATTATTGTAAATGATGTGCCAGAACCTGAAGGAGATGTTATGATGTATGTTGGATCATAATAATAGATACAGTGTTGTACCACGCAGCACAAAACCAGATGTATTTATAATTCCTGCAGCTGCAGCCCTGCTATTAGTTAAGTCTAAGAATGGAGCCACTGATAGATTTGTCATAGATGAGTTCTCTCTTTAATAGAAAGAAAGTGATGAAAGGAAATAGATGGTGACTCAAGTTATTGGCAATACACAGTCTTTAACTACACGTCTTCAGTTCAGAGCCTGCCAGATGCATGTGCCTGTCACTTGTTCCTCCCTAAACTACTCAGTGCTTTCTGTTGTACAACCTGATGTGGCTTCACACCAGGTCCCAATGAGAAGGCACAGATATCCCTATCAGAAGCTGCGCAATTACTGATAGTCCTCCCAAGGAAGGTGTGTAGGCAGTGAGACTGACTTATGCAGTCATAGTGTTCTGGGGTAAAACATGCTGGTCAGGCTAGGAAGGGTCCTTCTTGTGCTGTCCTGAAACTCTTTGGAGACGGATAAAAGATCTAGGCTCTCCACATTACACTCAAAGATGGTTCATCCTGTACTGAAACTCTTGTATGACCACCAGCTGCAGCCCTAACATAGAGCTTTTAGCACCATATTTCATTACTTTTGCCCTGTAATCGAGTAACTTCAATACCTGTGAATTAAATTTCCACATTTGAAAGTAAGAGAAGGGTATATGTCTAGAAGTTTGGGAGATAAACCATTAGGGATCAGCTGCTGAGTCAGGCTCCTAGGGTGAGTGCTGATTACTCAGACTTCATCATGAATATTCAGAGATGGAAATCAGAATTCAGATGGTGGAGTAGGGTGAGGTGATCAGGTGACACTGGCATCAGAAAAGAAGCTGCAGAGAGAGGAAAACTAAACACATTTTCTTTTTGTTTTGATGATGATGATGAAGAACAGCATCAAAGTGTGCTACCTGACTGAGACACTAACAACCAAATCTGTCCAGGCAATGATGCAAGAGCTAAGTTGTGGGTTTTGATCAGGGAGGTTATCTTATAGAAAGTTTTCTGGGATCTTCAAGGAAAGGCCTGTGTAAAGACTACCTATGACCTCCATGCCTTTAGAGACACTCCAAAATGGATGTGCTTCAACTGCAACGCAATTTTGACATACTTACCTCGATCTATTAATGACAAAAATTGCTATAATTAGGAATCCCCAAACCTACCTCAAACCATGTGGGAAATAATACTTAGAAGGGGTGAAATCTGTGCTTTTTAGATCAAAGTCTTCGTGTAATGCTAGAACCTGTTGATAATATCATAGGACCACATGTGAAAGAAATTAATGTGTGGTTTTTGTTAGAAGGCCTTAGAAAAGAGGAAAATACCCCATCTGTAAGTCTAGAAAAAAACTGGGCATTATTAAGCCTGCCTTTTTGTGATTCTTAATGTCTATGTGCATAATTCCAAATCAAACATATTCACATTATTAACTTTTATAAGTTTATTAGTCTCAGTGCTAATGAAACCATTCATCCTTTGCAAATGCACATGGCTCCCTAATGAAACTTCAATAGATGGATCAGCAGTTAAGTGAGTACATCCAAATGTTTATGCCAAATTCTGTTTGCTGCAGTGAACAGGGAGACCAGATCTCTTCCAAGCAGATATCTATACTAACCAACCAACAGATATAATGATGACACCTATGTAATAAAAACTCCTTCTACCTATAAAGAAAAATATACATTATATTTGATACTGATATTTAAGATGCAATTCTCCTTTTGGCTTACCCTGGTGTCAGTCAGAGAAATCCTGCTTCAAACAACCAACATAAAACCTAGTAGAAACTCTGGCAAAATAAGAGGATAAATCAAAGAAAGAAAATAATTATAAATACATTAGAAAACTATTTTTGAACAGGAACTCAACAAGAATTGACTGATGGACATTCATTTGCTTATTAACTGAGTTTTGAAATCTAAAGCTTATGATGCTAATTATATTTTAATACTGTTTTCACCCTTCCATCTCCTTTCTTTGTTTACCTGCCTGCATTTTACAAATTCGGTTTTCTAGATGGGTGAATATTTAGATGTTTGAATGAGAAGTAGCTGATATTCCATATGACAGAATTTCTTTTCCTTGAAGAGTTGGTGGTGATTTTCCTTTTTGACTCTCAATTCAGAAAGCTATACGAAAAGTGCACTTCTGAATTTGTCAGTTTGGGTATGACTGCTGTTATCTCCTCCTTTCAAGCATTTGTGTCTTAACATTGCAATATTTGGGATTTTTTTTTTTTTCCTTAGCATGAAATGATTTTTAAAATGTACATGATTTGGGACTTTAGTATTCATTTTCAGGAATTCAGAGAAAGGAAGTTTTTATTACTATGCCAAGCTAGAGAGAAAAATACATTTGCTTCTGGACTATACATATTATCTTAATTTTTTTTTTCATTATTTTCTATACTAAGGTATAAATACTGTGCCTGCAGCCAAATATGTATCTGCACAAAAACAAACAGAAAACATTCTTAAACCAATGAAGTATTTACTTTTTAAAAGACATTTTAATCCTATTAACGGTAAATTATGTTACCTATTGTGAAAGCAGACATGAAAGAAATATCTGAAGCATGCAGTTAATTATGATACCAAGTGAAACATAATATTTATGCTCTCCTTGTGTAGCTGGAACAATTTTTCTTTCACTAACTATGAGTCATCCACTGATTGAAGTCTTGAAACCGATGATGAGAGAGTTGGCTGGCACATCTGCCATAGAGGTTTCATTCTATAGATAATTAATACTAAAAAAAAGCCTTGGTTTTATTCTTTTATATTCCCAGTTCTCTATTTTTTAAACAAAATCTCCTCCTCCTCTTCCTTCAACATATCTCTCTGTTTAGAGGTTATGTGCTTAAGAATATTAAAAGACATCAAAGTCTCTGATAAAGTTAGGGAATGAAGATTTTGCTGAACAAGGGTCTGAACCACAATTTCAGATCAAAGTTGCATTTCTGTGTCAGAATACTAGAAATCCTCAGATCAAGATTTTTTATATGGTCCATTTTAGTAAGTGAGCTCAGGACATTTTTTAATGACCTGAGTTTGGACTCTGTCTCTCTGCAGGAGAATGAAGGTACGTAGCCAATTTCTATTAAAATGCCCTTCTATTTTAAAAGGTTGTTTTCCTCCCATTTTCTTGCCTAATTTTTGCACTTTTTCGTATTAGGTGCTTGCAGTGGCTGTTTAATTAGCAAATGAATTCAATTGTATTTTATTCTTATGGCCTTGATTCTGTATCCCAAACCAGCAGTAAAGTTGCATGTGGCAGAGAATCTTATGCACTGCACCCTCTTTATTTGACAGGTTTCTACTGTATTTATTTTTCCTTTCTCTTTTTTTCTTTTTATCAGATTTTTCTATTTTATTTTCTTATTCATTCATTTGGCTTCTGTTTTTTCACTCCCTCCTTCCCAAACGATGCCCTGATTTTACCACTTGCTTCTGAAAAGATTTGCTTTGAAAGTCCATTCATATACACCCATCTGAAAAGTTACAAGAAATAAGCCAGAAAGGTGTTCTGTGAGGAGTACAGATGCTCTCTTCCCCCAGGAAAACTAATTTATCAGCTCTTTGAAACAGCCTGTCTCAACTATTTAGAAACTAAGAGCTATGGATTTTGTTAACGTAAGTGCCCTGCATAGAAATACCATCTAGTGTTACAAGCAGGAGGCAGAAGTAACCCCTTCGTACTCTTGAGTTAGGTTTTTCATTCCAGCCTTCTTAATTTTACAGGTTTCAGGTGCTTAAGACTCTCTTTTCAGGTCTTAAAAAAACCCCAGCTTCTTCTTTTCCCTTCATAGCACTGCTTTAAAAAATTCTTTACATTGTGATTGACCCATTTATAATCTGAAGTTTCTTGACATACAAATTCTTCTGTTTAATCTTTTTAAAAAATCACTTTCTATTGCAAATATAGGCCCTCACTTCAGTTCACAGAAGCTTCCCTTTCTCTCTTGATAGTCCATGCTCCAACCCTGCAGCCTTATATGAATCTAGGGGAGTATTTCAATTTCATGAAACCAATGGAGGGACAGACAGCATCATGTGGGTAAATCCTTCCCATTGTCTTTGGACTGACTAGGCTGGAGCACCAAACAAAACCCATATCGGGGCCAGCCCTAGCATTTCTTGCTTCCTTGGCATATCAATAACCAGCCACTTATTGTCTGAATACATTTTATACATAGTTACATACATAATCACCCAACCCCCATGGAGAAAAAAGCCAGTTGCTAAAATGAAATAAATTTCAAAAGATACTGTAAGAAAATCTGAATGTCTAATATCTCCAACACAGTTCCAATTTTCCTAATGCATGACTCCACTCACCTTACCTAAATATTCACTGATAATTTTCCTCCATCATTCTCAACTCTGTAAGCTTTTAGGGACAGTTGTCATAAATCGGCATTTCATTGTTTCTGGCTATCACCTCTTTACAATAAAAAAGATGTTGTCAGTTAAAAAGTAAGAAAGACATTCAGTGTCGTCCGAAGAGCACAATTATAGAGAATACTATCAAACTACAATTTAAAACCCATGCAAATCCACTGCTGTTATCTATTTCATAGATTGCAAAAAGCTAGCAGTAGTAAATGTGCAGCAGTATAAAAAGGCAGTGATAATACAGAAAATAAAAGCCTCTCTAATCCCTATCAGCAATTTGCACTAAACAATGGGAATAAATTCCCTGTTAAAATTTTGTCCTAGGAATTTACAATAACCTCCTTGCCTTCCTTCTGCTGGTGTGAGTTCTTCTGGTATCTCAGTTCAGTTTGCCAGCGGAGGTGACAAGCAAGCGTCAGTGGGTAAACCAAATGCATATGACACATATGAAGGACACCAGTATGCTGCAAAAACCATTCAACTTTTACACGTTTTGTGATTTCCTTTCAATAAAACCTATAAAATCAGCTTTCATCTAAGTAATTTTACTTTGTACTTCTCAAATTCTCATTTAATAGATCTCTTTGCTAAGTGTCAAGGAATTCGGTCAATATTTAGCCAGGAATAGCATGACATGAATGATAAAATTCACATCTCATGACCCTGTAAGTATCCGTGGAAGGATGACACTCCATCCTGACATCCTTTTCTGAAAACGGGATTTTTGCACATAGGACCCAAAATGGTTTCCTTGCTGTATTGTTTCATAGCAGCCTTCCGCATAGTTGTGGTTATATTCACTTAAGTTTGTGCTCTGCTTCTGCTGTAGCGAGCCCCACTCTCTGGCCAGGTAGCTTGAATACCAGTCAGTCCAAGATTCACCTGCAGAATGGTGCTTTTGCAAAAGCCTGTGTTAAAGGGAGAGTGTGAAAGCAGAGATAAAAGCATAGACAGACTGGGCCACACAGCCTGACCTGTCTCCTCCTGTACATCTATTGAAACTGATTGATCTAATGCCTTGCATCTGCCAAACTGTCATTCAAGCCAGAGGGGATTTGGATGAAGACAGGGGAAGCATTGTAAAAATGAATTTGCACATTAGTTTACTGAGCAAGCTTTGAACTCCTAGGTACAGCAAAATTAGCTTATTGGAAAGACTATGCCTGCAATGAAACAGCTTCACTAGGTGGGAAAACAAGAAGGCAAGGGGGAAGTGCTATTTGAGGAGTTTGTAGATTTCTTCTCTTGATTTGTGCCTGAAAGAAAAAAATATCCCAGCTGTCTGCTGCATTGTGTGAATATATACATGCATTTAAATTACTTATATCATTAGTTACAGATGTAATTGTGAAATATGTTCTTTTGCATTCAAAATTAGGGGCAGAACAGATGGTGAAAACTCAGTTTAAGGCAATATGTCCATTAAAATAACCCATACTGTTTATGTATTACAACAATAGCAGTCTTCAGCATAGCTGAGATTTTTAGCAGTGCTAGATTATGATAGAAATACAAATAGACTGTAGGTCAAAATTCAATATGACTGAAAATTTCTTTTTAGTGGTTGTCAACAGATGAACTCATCTCTGCATTCCCCTGCCTTTGCAGTGTTGATTGCTTTGTACCAAAAAAGGAATGGTGGACTTTCTGGAGCTCATGAGCTTGGGAAAGCTTTCTCCATATTTAACTCCCAGGGACTCAAGAAATTTTGCAAACTCCTCTTCTGGGACCATTTTTACCTAAAAGAGTGTATATATTATAATTATTTATTTTATAAATATATATACTAGTATATATATTCTTGCTACTGACAGGGCAGCTTCTTCGTAGGAAAAGATAAATAAATATGTCTAGCTAGGCTGGCATATACAGTGGCCTGTATACCCAATTATTCTTTCAGATTTCTATGAGGAGAACCTGAATTCATTAACACTGAAGGTTTGATCAAATATTTTGAATTCACAGTATTCAAGCAATCTTATGGAAAAAAATGAAACATTGTTGAGTTATTGGTGTTACTTTTTAAGGTGCTGAGTTAATGTAATTTCATGAATGAGACCTAGCTCACCTGCAGTATGTCCTATCTATGTCAAATAGGTTAGCTGGGGTATTTTGAAGGAGTTGAACACCATTTCAGTAAGCTCTTTTTCAAAAAAAGGGCAGCTAGTCTGGGTATGTTAACTGAGGAGTAGGAGCAGCCCTGCTCTGAATAAGCAGGGAGACAATGTAGGCATCAGGCTTTGCCTGAGAGGCAGGGTCCCAAACACTGGAAAAGGAAAGTGCCCACTCAGCCTCCACAGAAGGCATTGGCAAATCTACACCATGCATCTTATCTTCCAAGGGGGCTCTGTGCCCGTTTGGTTATACACAAGTTGCATCTTGAACAGTGCAATGCTCAGCCTAACTGCTCCAGAGCGGGACTTGGGAGCTGGCAGCTCTGGCTAAGCGCCCTGGGCACGCAGGCACCTTCCCAGAGGTATGCTCTAGAAAAGACCCATGCTCAGAGCAAATAAATCTCAGCTTTTGTATCTAAACTGTAGGTTTCTCACCCACCTGAACGTGATGAAAAGCTTGCAAATGTGAGCAGGGTGTTCACCAAAGGTTCAAAAATTAACAACCCCATAATTATTCTTTCTGAAAAATCCCACATAGCTTGTAGCCCACCTCACTCTTTGCGAACACTGGCTATTGCAACCACTTTTTGGTCTTGAAGGGTAGTTTTTCTAAAGCCAAGCAAATGGTGATTAAAATGGTAATAATAAACAAAAAACTGCATTGTATTTTTGACTTAATCACCTACAAGTAAAGCACCAACAAAATATTCCATGCCCTTCATGTGCTAGTGATCCAACACATTAAAAACAGAATAACATTATAATAACCGTGAGTCTTATGTCTTGCCATAAAATCTGGCACACCCTACATCATTTTGGATAAGTAATTTCCATTTTACTTTGTCCACTTGCACATGGTAAAATAGTTAACAGGAACATTTATCCTTTTCCCTTATTCCATCAGTCCTGACATTTCAAGCTATAATTCCCAGTACATTGAATAGACATATTTTCAGTTCATTCATGCAAAAAAGTGATGCTTAACTTTTAAAGAAATAATGATGGTTTGTCAGAAGTTTAAAGAAAGACCAGATTTGGATTCTGCATTTGTACAGCACTGAGCACAACAAGAATCACACGTCTAACGTGCTGTATTAAGCAAGGATTAGTATGGTATGTCTTCATATTGCATGCATGTAAAGGGGAATTTACTCTAAGCAAGACAGATGTAGGAGCTCTTAAGCAATAAGCTCAATATCATATCTACCAGTATTTGTTAAAATGCATTTATCAATGGGGAACTGTACCTTTAAATCCTACTTATAAATACCCTACTCTTTCAAAGGTGTTTCTCCCACAGACTGCTAGAACACCTGAGAGTTGCAAGATTATAACAGAAAATTGAAAGAGCTTGATTTGGTTTCTTGGATTCATTCAAACACACAAGACATGTTAAGGACTATAAGGTGGTCATTAGTAAGTTTAATCTGCAAACAAGAATAAGCATTAGGCAAGAGAGAAACAAAGTTTTAAACCAACACTCCAAATGCGTGCATGTGTGTGTGGGAGGAATGACCTAGTTCAATGGTAAAGCTTGATAAACTGTATGAGAGGACAGACATGGTTTCAGGATGCATGCGGTAGGTACATGTATCACACATTTAATTACACAACATCCAGTTGTTACACAAGTAATGATACACTACTATACCACAAAGTCTTCCATTGCATCATTTTTAAGGGCTGAGGGGCAGCTTTTTCTAAGCATTTGTTCAAAGCTTGACTTCTCTATTTAATTATTTTTTTTTTTTCCTCTTAAAAGTATCTGGGATAGGTTCAGATCTTAATATTATCTGGTTATAATACAAGCAGTCAATGTACCATCATCTATCCTTTCTCTTTCTCTTTCAGTAGAACATAGGACTTTTTGCAGATTTGGGCATTTTTGCACAAAATGTCTGAAGTCATTATAGAAGAAGGGGAAGGATAATTTGTAATTTCTGACCTTAATGTCTAACATAGCACCAGATTTAACTACCTTTGTGGTCTCTTCAGCCTTCTGTTCAACCGCTTTATTGCCAAGGTCTCACAGACTTTGCAGTGAAGCTGATCTAGGCAGTTGATGCAAGACTGCTCCAGTGATGCTCTCCTTACGTTTCCCTCTTCTTCAAGAACACTGCTGCGTTATGATCTATGTTTTTCAGGTTGTGTCTGTATTTTCTTAACCTTCTAGATCCAAATGGCACTCAGAGGAAAGTATTTGATTTGTCTAAGTTCTCTAGTTCTCCTAATTACTTTTTAAGAAACAGCATTATTAATCATGTTTCTAAACCAAACAGTAACTCTTTGGAAATAGATTTCATTACTAAGAGGTCCAAAGAGACCAAAGCACTCTCTACCTGTCAAGCGGGACAAGAGAAATCAAACGCTTTACAGCAGAAGCAGAATCCTCCATTGATCTTACAACAGCTTCTAATAAAGCTAGGATCAGCAGAAAGATTCATTAATTCAAGAAAGAGTTAACTTGGTGTTAATGGGAAATGTTGTGAGTAGTAATGAAATAGTCAGCATTTGGCTTGCAAATATCAGTTTTCCCAATACTGTGTCCAACACCCTTTTTCTAATTGTTTAAAAAATGGTGATGTTTACCACATTCAAATCCACCATTAAAAAATGGAAAAAGCAAAACCAATTGAGGGCTTGTGCAAGCTGTGAATGCATTTGCTTATTAGGTGACTCCTGATAACCAGACCAGTGTGTGCATCCATACGCTACTGTTATACTGTGGTTAACTTTCAGTAACACTTTTTTATTAAATGGGAATAACAACCTTTAATTAGAATTTGGGATTTGGTTCTGAAATTGCCATACACCTGCTTATTCAAAACAGATGTTTTATCTGCAGTGCAGTTTTACCCATAATATGTTATGACGGCAATAGCAGGTTGCTAACAAAATACAAAGGAAAGGCAATATCTACTCACTGTGTTCTCTTATATGAGGTTAATAAAGTTGACTGATTAGGAATATCAGTTTGCTTTTACCAACATCTAACTATGTTAGCATGCCACATTATAATCTATGTGAATGTATACTTCAGTGCGCTGTCACTGAGACTCTAATTCAGTTTTAGTCAGAAAACAATTATAAAATGACTTGGCCTTTATGTTGCACTTCATTTTTGTAGTACTTTATGCATCAGCAGCTCTCCATGCATTATATGTCTCCATCTCTGTTTTACAGACAACAGAAGCTGAAGCACTGTCCAGCATTGAAACAATGCACTGGCTTGGCAAACCTCATGCCTATAGCACCACAAACACAACAGATACAGTGAGGTTCCCAAGCCTTACCCCTCATATAAGGCGATTACTTTCCTGGGTACACTCAGTAAACCCTACAGCTAGAGGATGTGAGACAAAAATGCCTGGAAATATTAAAGGGAAGTTTTCTGGGCTCAAATCTTGTCCATGGGAGGGGAAAATTTCCAGAATCACTTGCTGTGGCTTTGTAACTGGCTTAGAAGGTAGAAAACACTTTTGATGCACAAAGGATGACTTACTGCACTTCAGATTTTAATCAGAATTTGCTTATAATCTACAATCAATATCCTATGTAAGTTAAGAATACCAGTTGGACGTTGGGTGGTCAGGAGAAGCATGGAGCTGTCTCAATATGATGAGCAAGTTTTGTCATGTTAATCCTGAAGTGTGCACTGAGAGGGTTGTCCTGCCATGGCCAGTCTGCCTGGGCAATTTGTGTCCCTTTTTTGTCAGGAAGATGGAAGAAGGAGGGGTGTCAGCAGAAGGGATGAGAACAGTGCTGAGGTTACCTGGTCCAAGTGCCAACAGTGATGCAATACTGAGGACTGAAGCTTCATAAAATAGACATCAGCATGTCTCTCTTTGTTTCAGCTTTACAGTAGTTAAATAGGTCGTTGTCATGCCTTCTCTGTCAAGAATGTAAAATTGTCATATTGAAGGCTAATGTAACGTGTCAATTTATTTTATAAAGGTACCGTGTAGGTTTCTAATGTGATATAGATGTTAAGTAATACAACGGGAAAGGCATTACTGTACCACAAAGATACAAATTTTCTGCCATATTAGCACTTTCTATAGTACAATAAAAAAGCACATTGTGGTTGAGAAGTGTGTATCAAACCTGAAAACCTTGAGCTTTGGTTTTCTCCAGTTTGCAGACTTCATTTCAATCTGATCTTCTTCTATATTATATTTGCTGCCATCCAGAACAGTTTGGCACTAACTGGTCCATTGCCTTTGATGGTGTGACTGTATCATCTCCAAGAAGCCTACAATGAGCGAACTAGCTTTGTTACCATGTTTTAAGCTGGTTTTAGCCTCAAAAATTAAACTATAGCCAAATGAGTGCAATTCTCTGGTTTAGTTGTTTGGTTTTTTTTGCTTTTTATCATTTTTCCTTTGTACAAAAAGTTTATGGCAACAAGATACATGCTGTGAAATTATTATATACTGACTCCATCTCTGGATTGTAGTTTCTTTCTGGAAGAAGCTTTATGTGATCTGACATGCAGCGAAGCCATCTTCTAGTGTTTAGTTTATTGATAGGCCACAAGTGCATGTGGATCCACTTTGACTTTTGGGCTTACAGCTGTAGAAAGTGAAGCACCTGTTTAAGTAATTTGCTGAATCAGGGCCACAGTGAACTGAAACATCAAAAATTATGTAAATACAGGCTTATAGCTGAGCAGAATGAACACACTGAATGCATAACTGAACAAAGAATTTATTGAGTGAATCTCATCTCTCTTTGTGTCTGCTTTTGGAATAGCTGTGACCATATCCTGCTTTTTTATATTTACTTGTTATTTGAATATAGTCAGTGACTACCTTTAACAGATTTCTTTTTATTCTCTGGTTTGATTGTTTAACATTTGAGATTTATTGCTTGATGGGATACCTATTGAAAGGACTGGAAAGATTCCCGCTGGCTTCAAAGGACAACGAATTGTGCCCGGAGCTCTGGTACAGCAAAGCATTTAGATACGTGTTTAAACATTGATGCTTTCAATGGGAGTTGAGCACATGTTTAAGATAAAGCATGTGCTATGGGCTTTGTTGCATAGGAAAGCACTTCAGCACATTCTTAAATGCTTTGCAGAACTGGCACGACAACAACCTCTGCTGCTAGTTACATTTTTTATTTTTATGGAAAAAAAAATAAAAGCACTAGAAGTTACTGTTACTTTACGAGAAAAATATACCTAGTTTTGAGTTGGCACATTCCCCTCCTGTTTGTTTATAATAAAGTTTACATACACTACGATCTATTTCTAAAGAGCAGAATTTAACCTTACCTTAATAAGAGATTAATGGATTTTTTTTTCCATCTTTTTTCAGCAGTTTTAGTTTGGCACTTGTGTAAGATGTTATTAATGTGCACATTCAAGGGAGTCTAGGGCCCTCAGTAGTTCTCTATTATGAAATGCCCTTTTTAGCATGTAACAACTTCTGTCTCCTATTCACCATCCACTTTTAGTGGTCTCCCTGCTATCACTTCAAATACTTTCCAGGGAGTGAAGAAGGAAGAAGAATGCTCAAAGAAATGTCTTCTTCTCCAACTGTGTGCATTTTCATTAAGATTTCCTTAGCTCCCCAATCCCACAAGCCTTTCTCCATGAAAGTGAGAGGAATGTGCCTCTGCTAACTATTTATCCTTCATTAGAACTAAATATAAGCTTAAAGGGACAGTCAGGAAATGCAGGATGCTAAGGCTTAAAAGTCTGCTTCTTTTTCCCCCTTGGAGAACTGAGCCTTTACCATGCAAGATGAATGCCATTATACATAGGCAAACTCACTGGCAGACAGGAGCTACACAAAGTGGCAGTGAGTCCAAGGCTCAAGAAACTCGTGTTTTTTCACAAATGAAGCACGCAGAGAGAAAGCTTCCCCTAGGAAATGGGGTTGGTCATGTTCCCTGCACACAAAATCTCTTGACAGAAATCCTGTGGAGTTTCAGAAGAGCAAACCTGTAGTGTTCAAGGATGAGCTTGTCTTTGAGCTTCAATGAAGTGAATAGTGAATATATTAAACCAGTTCCAAACTGTCATGGGCACTTTTAACAGTTTTGACTATGCTTACAATGCAAATAGCGTATTCACCAACCTTATAATACATTTACCCTGTAACCTGAATGTGTAGTTACAATTCCTACCAACGTATCCAGCCTTATCATGATATGTGTGCAGCCTGGTGGAGTTAGAGCCCCAGCTTGCCTAGCATCCTGGCTAAACACACTGGCATGGTCCAAGCTGAGCACCCACCATACTCCTGTCAGTAGCTCAGCTAATTTAAAAGCTGGCTTGGATATAATTACCTCTGATACAGCTACAGGTTTGGGTTGCAGAAAGGCATAACTTTGAGAACACCCCCACACAAAGTCACACTACTTTAATGACACTGATGATAGCAAAACACTTTAAGTTTCATCAGATCTAAAATCTCTAAAGACATAGAGAGCTTCTGATAGTCCAGAGATAAATATATGAAGGTAAGATTCACAAAAACACACAAGACTAGGAAAGACAGGTCACCACACTGGTTCTCTCAGGTTTTAGGCTACTTCCAGCTTTGTCTTCATGGAAAGTTTGTCTCAAAACATTACCTTGTGTAAGACAATACTTGTTTCCTTGGTTATTGTTCTTCCCTGAAATATCAAGGCTTGTTGCTGTTTCATCAACAACATAGAAAGACAAAACCAATTTTTACAAATTAGAATAAATAAAACCTTATTTCTCATAGACACCTACTAAGGAGTTATGAAAACATGACAGTATTTAAAATGTCTTTGATTTTCCCACCTATAATTTTTACTATGTTTCAGGTGGCCTGAAACTTTTTGCTTAAAAAACTAAATAACATCTCCTTAAGAAGCCTTACCTGACTAAAAGTAAAACTTTACCAGCTAGTGAGGAGCCTAGTGGTGAGGAGTGGGCTGCATCCCCCTGATGTCCTGGCAGCATTTACATTCGATTTATTTTACAGCATGTGTTTTCACCCTGTACATGCTGTAGTGCAGTGAACATGAGCTCATGCCATCTCCTGAATCTCTGGCTACTTCCTGCACAGCCTCTGAAACCATCACTGGTAAGACTTCCTGGGATGCTTTTTTCTGCTTCTGTCTTTAAAGTGTTACTGGTTTAGACTTAAGACAGAAGACACTCTCGGTAGAAATATTTTGAAGACAAAATAAATAAAAAAGAAAAAGTGGAAAGGAGTCAAACAGGCAATTATTTGTAATTGAAAAAACTATTGATTTTCCTTTTGATACATAGTCTAAATTATCCCTCAAGAAAAGTAGTAATGCATCTTTAAACAGATTTATTGGTCCTAGCTGTAAAAAAGTGGCTTATTTAACTTCAGTGCCATAACATTTTTCTGTTTTCATTTGATACAACATAAATGCAGACACTGGAGAGGAGGTTTGATTCTGGGATCAAAAAGATTCCAAGTCCTGGAGGGCTCTAGGACTCTCAGGACTCTTCCATAATTTTCATTTTTTCTCTCACTTTGCAGTTTGCAGGTCCCCAGCTCCTCATCCCTCCTGTCTGTGTGTCCAAGGAGCAGCCTGCCCTGCTCCACAACTCCAAGCTCAACCCTCAACAGGAGACAACTTTTGTGCCTGCACCACAGGTCCACCAAAGATGTATGCACTGTTTTCTGCTTGAAATTGTCTCACGTGCACTCAGATCTGAAGGCAAAAAAGTCCTTCAAATAAAATCCAAGATTACAGTATTACCATCAAATAATAATGCATTGTCAGGACTTCATACTGATTCATACTGGTTCATACTGATTCATACTGATACCTGTCTACCAACCTGCTGCTTCTGCAGGTTTGAGGGTTTTTTTTCCTGGTACTCCTATTAGTTCATCTTAAAGGGAGTCCATAAACCAATGTTATGCAAAAGGAAAGTTAAAGGCAGAATTACAGTGTGTTACGATATAAAAAAACCCTGCAGAATGGCTATGATTTTCCAAAGTATAACCATGTGTCTGGCTGGCTAGCTGGACGGATGGATGTCAAAAGAAAAACGCTGCATAGTTCAATTGCTGGTGAATTTACACAGACTCTTTTTCTGTGCCTTTAAGCCTCATGTTCAAACTTACCTGTATTTGCTAAGGTGCAAGACAGCAGAAGTTTATCCACAGAAGGACATTTTGTAATA
>NW_009913527.1:14760-27384 GCF_000696875.1 Nestor notabilis | reverse complement strand
CTTTCCTGAGTCTTTTCTCTGGAGTCTAATGATATAAGTGCATTCACGTTTCTGGCAGTCTTTGGTGGGAGTTCTAACTTGTGCATCTTTCTTTTACCCAGGACATATGTGCATAAATTCCATGGTACCCTGATACTCCTAAAACCTTGATCCTCGTTTGACTGAAGATGGGCATGAAGGAGTTTTTAGGGGAAATCTAATAGATGCTCAACCCACTCACAACGATCTGGTCTCCTTTCCTCAGGAAAACCAGGAAAATATCTAGTCTGTTTCACTGGAAATGGTGTCTCTTGTAGTATATGCTATGGTGCTATGTAAAGTCTTAATACAATTATGACTTTTACTAGTCTCTTGCAAGAGGAAAAGCACATATGCATGTACAGAATAATCTTTCAAATAATGTCTTTGTGCTAGCAGGGCAATTGGTTAGGAAAAGAATGATAAACAGAGATGAGGTCCCAAATACTTGTCCTGGGAAATTAAAAGCCTATCACAAAGCAATATTGCTGATATCCCAGTGATATCACTGTGGGATATAACATGATGTACAAAATACAGTGGCAACAAGAGACTTAAAATACTTGAAGACTATATGCCCAAAAGCTGGCTCCAGACAGTCAATGTGATGATAATGTGTAAATACATATACATGCATACATGCATGAATGAGCAGCAGTGATGTGCTGTTATGTGTCAGCTATTGCACTGGGACCCTTGGATAAGGCGGAAGATACAAGCATCAGTAATGGAGCAGAGGAGACAGGAGGAAGACTACTTATTTGTTATTTTAAGGGTCCGTGACCACATCACTGTGTAAAACACACAATGAAATGACTATTCCATGTTGTTTTTTCTCTCTCATACTCATAATCTCACACTGCATGCACATTTCCACCCTCCTGACACCTGTGGAGAGTGAAGGGTATGGGCAGGGCAATTGTGTGTCGAAGACTATAGACACTAAAGACTTTTTGTTCCCAAAATAGTAAGACAAAGTTGAACGCTCTGGCCCATTGTTTTATCCTCATTCAGTGAGAGAATATAACATAGCTTATAATGATTTGGAGTTTTTCTTCTACAAAAAATAATATCCCTTCTGGTGGAAGAATACTAATAAATTGCACATCACCTCACCCCCATGAAGAAGCAAGGGAGAGGTTAGGCAAAAGGCACCTGTAGTTTCCCTTTTGGCCTCATGTGGATCGTGATGCTTGTGTCCTGGCCATGCCAGGGCTGCAGAAAAGGTCACAATTCATTCTCTGTTTTGCTTTTCCAAGCTCTATCAAGCAGCCCTCAGTCACCAAGGAGGGTCTGACCCATATTTCCTCCCTTTCTTCTTCGCTCTTTGTACCTTTTGAGCATCTACTCCCCAGGCCAACTTTCTGAGCCTCATCATCTCCCTCTCATGTGCCAAAACAATCTTCTTGCTTTCAGGTCTTTTCCTTCCTTTGATCTCTCCATCTCTATGGACATATTGCCCTTCTCATTCTTTTATCCCAGATCCCCATTTCTCCTTTCCTGCAGATCCTCCAGGTTGATTCCTCCCTTATTCACATCCTCCTATTCCCTCAGGTTTTCCCTTTATAGACTCAAGACCTAACTCTTTATTACGAAGCCTTCTATTAGTGAGAGTGGGGGAGGGAACAGGGAGAACGTCTGCAGCTTTTCCAAATGTTGTGTTGTTGTGAATACTTCCCTTATTGTGCCTGTCTAAAATTTAGTTTATACAGGTGGCAGAGTGAAATGTGCCATCTCATAATTAGTCCCACGTGCACTGCAGGCAATTTATCATCAAAACCATCAGCAGTCACCGTTTGATTCAGTGAATACCAGAGATTATCAGAAAATTGAGCTGGGGGAAAGGAGGAGAATAGGATGTAGCACTTTGGCTTTTGTGAATTTCTTTTTTTATCTTTTATTCCCCCCCACAAAAAAAAAATCTCTGAAAAGTACTGACCAGCCCAAATGACTTCATAATGTGTAGATTCACAGGTAAGTTGCTTTCTTGGCCTTTACAACCTTTCTTTACCTCTGAATTTGTTGTACTGGACTTTCTTGTATACTTAATAAACTGCTTCGGTAACAGCAATCAGGACAAACATGCTATTTCACTGGAGAAGAGGGTGTTCTCTTTCTTAGATAAACACTGCTGCTGCTCCTTTTAGTGACGGCAATACAAACTGTAATGCGTCTTTTGTGCAAGAAAATGTGCACAGCAAACTCTGGACATATGTATATACATACATATGTATATACATATGTATGTATATATGTATATATACATACATATGTATATACATTCATATGTATATACATACACATGTTCATATGTATATACATACACATGTTCATATGTATATACATACACACACACACTCAAGCTCTCACATACACAAGCACACATATGCATAACCAGAGACGTCAAACGCCCCAGGCAAAAAGAGGGGTAGGACAATTCCCTGCACAATAGCTAAGCATGATTATACTATTATTTACTGCCAGTCCTCACTGCATCACTGATTCTGTTGATGGAGAAATCCAGCAATTAATAGAAAACCAGGATGCCACCAAGCTCTGAGGAAGTGTTGGAATCCAAGGGCAGAGAGGAAAATGTGGCTGGAGGGAGAAATAGCAGTAGCCCCATTGTCCTGCATGAAAGCATGTCTGTCTCTGCCCTGAACTTAGGAAGTGCAGAGATATATTATCCTCCTGCAAGACTATGTAGGATGCCCAAGAATATGGAGCTCACTTGCCCCATATCATGAACCATGCACTAGAGTACATAGCACCCAGATTCATCTCTAGCAGACAGAAGCATCTAGGGATCCCTGATGTTTCTTTGAGCTTCTTGTCACGCACTGGCTTCAAAAACAAAACAGTGGGAAAACCAAGAAACTTTTTTCTTACAGTGTCCCAAAGAATGCTCTGTGTTTCACCTCCGTGCTTCATTAGCTGCTACTCTTGCCTACCTCACCCCCTGCACCCTTTCCTTCTACAGAGACACTGCTAAAAAAACCTCACAAGCCAGCCTTTAAAATTTTTCCACCATATGTTACAAACTGATCATTGCAGTCTATGAGTCAAACTGAGTTTACTTTTTAAACAAACGATGTGTCAATAAGAAAAATGGACTAACGTTAACTTCTATTACCATAGACATGCCTGGAGATGAAGAGTGTTTGATCTATTACTACTTCTTCGGGGCAGCTTTCTTTTGCAAGAAAGGCTTGTATTGCTGTGTTTCCTATATCCTCTCTTTCCATTCTATCAATGTTCCTTTTGTTTTAGAGGCTCTTCAGTTAAATTAATATAGTGATCAAAAGCAGAGAACTGAGTTCAGGCAGGGCTTAGCTAGTAAATCTAGAATTGCTTGGAAGAGGAATTACACAGTTAGAATGCATCCTTTGAGGTGAAATTTCACAACAGGTAGGTAGGTGATGGTCATGTTATTTTAGCCACAACATAGCATGACCTAATTAATCATTTTAAAATAATGCAATGTTTTATTACTGCATTGTTGAACATCAGCTCTGTTATACACTCACCAGAAGCCAATATGCCCTCCATGTTCTGTTAATTAACGCAAAATACCAAATGCAAACAAAACATTCCCATATCCCACTCTGGACGGAGAAAGTGATCTGTTGATCCCAGATTGCACTTGCCATATGAAGGTCTGGCATGCATTTGAGCACAGGACATTGCAAACACAAAATTACACAAAAGGTGAATGCAAAATAACTTGACTTATTTCCATTTCATTAAAACACTTCCTTCAGAGTCAACATGAAAATGGCAGTCCTTCCTTACCCCTTAGGCGAGACAGAGTAATGGTCATTCACATATATGTGAATTCAAACCCATTTCATCTCAACTTAATAGCACTTAATAGCAAAGTGTTATTATCAGTAATTAAGAGTACACCCCAAACAGCAAGAAAAATAAGCATCAGTCTTTTTCAGCAGCTTTAAAACTGATATTTTTCTCTGTTTCCTTAAGCTCTGACTTTTCTTCTGGAAACAAATGAGGCACTTTGTAACACTTTTGTGTTATGGCGCTCACACTGCCATCAAGGCAGAAGGCGGAATCAGCATGTCCATGTTGCAAAGGAAAAGCAGCCAATTCTTGCCCTTCCTGGCCCTCACCCTTCTCACTTCAGTCCTCCCTAACAGTGCCACTACTGAGGACAGCAGGGAAGTCTTGAGCAACATCCACATCCCCATCTGGAGAAAGGCTAGACAACCTTGTTAATGGACACAGGTAGGCTCATAAAGCACAGTGGGCACTGGCTCACACAGAGGTTCCTTACTCCCCCACATGGTGCACTGACGGGCATTGTCAGCTCCTTAGGCTAGGGTGGGTGCCCAAGAAAAGTCTCAAGTCCACTGTAATGGGCCCTGTTGTAGCCAAACAGTAATAAACTAGAAGGCGTTTGAGAAAAGTCTCTCTTTAAAATCCTTTCTAACTTCTATAGATCAAGCTGGGCCAATAAAAGCGTAACAAAAGGGATAACTGGTGAAGTCCCCAGCTCCCAGCTGCATCTAGCAGACCACGGACACTGCAGAGGTGGGTAGCTCCCCTGCTGTTTCCACACAAGCGCTGGTGGGCTGTTAACATTGGAAGCAACAGTACTTCACTTACGTCAGCATTTAACAATGTAATATGTCATTTATGGAACTGATAAGCATAAATCAACATAATACTCATTTTGCAGCATTAGTACTGAAAATTTTCACCTTCAGGTGGTGGTGTGGGGGACACAACATAGTGATTGTCATGATTTTGCTGAAATGCTTTCACATGACACAGTGTGGTTGCACAGTATGGGCGTACGAGACTGTGCACACTTGTATTTTAATATGGTACATAATACTGTAGCTATGCCATTAGTTTCAGGCATTCTCCTAACAATAACGTGACATTTTTTCTGTGATCTTTTCTTAGACTTAGATAAAAGCCAGACTTCCAGGAGTTACCACATGGGGAGGAGTGGAAAGAAAGGGGAGGTATGTTCATTTTGATTTCAAAGCACATCAGCATGTCTTTCTGTGCCCAAAGGGTCATCATGCTTAGAGTCACGTAAATAGAGACTGCTTAAAAAAATAACTCAAGGTCAGTCAGAGCCAGACCCTTAGGTTTGAATTACAGATAAACACATTTCAAAGTGCAAACTTTGGAAATAAGGTACAGGGGAGAACAACCTTACATGGCACTTCCATCAATTTTGATAGAGCAGTTTCAATTTTCAGTGTAATAATTCAAAGGTCTTGTGGCTTTCTGACAACACCGAGCTCTCCTTCCCTCCTCCTCATTCTCTGTCCTTCCCCCTAGTGCTCTGTGCACACTCTGAACATTACCAGTTTGGAACCTGAATGCTTTATCACATCCAAGTGCATTTTCAAGAGCTCTTCCAAATTCTTCACTTCAGGCAGCATTTTCCTGAACAAGAGATCAGTTTGGGGTTAAGATGTCAAGCACATTTGGAGGAAGCAAGGAAAGTACAAATAAAGGAAAAGTATGTGCAGTGCATGAGAGCAATCCTTCTCCTGTCTTAAAGGAAAAGTCTATAAATACTCTAGACTCTACAGCAGGTGAGGATGGGCAAAGTACCCCATTCCTTCACTAGCAACGATGACAAGGAACACACAAGTAAGATCCCCAGAAGAATACTGGTCACTTCCACTTTATTTCCCCAAGCCACCACCCTATTTCCCAGTGCCTAGGGAAGCAGAAAGCTTACCATGGGCCTTGCTTGCCACCATATGGCACTATATCTATGCACTTACCCTTTCAATCATATTAGTGCCAATAATGCAACAATCTTTTTCTTTTATAAAGGTCTTAACCTGGCTCATGCATTAATTTAGTTTGCCAAGTTATTTATGCACCTATAAAAATGCAGACTAGGCATCTCTACAAGCCAGACTGATCCTATTTATGCTGATCTGGAAGAGTTCTGAGCTCACAGTTACCAGTCCTTGATAGTGTTGGCCCATTACTGTGTGTTTTCTAGAGGCCAGAGGTGAATGAGCTTATTCCAAGAGGAACCCACGTGTGTCTTCCACCTTAACCTGAATTCCACTATTTCCCGTTGAACAGCCTTATTCCTCTCTTGCTGCTTCCAGTCAATCTTATGGTATTTCCAGACTGATGAAAAAAAGTAATGCTGACATATCTCCAAACACCGCTGCTGTGATATTTCCAACCCAGTTCTGCTACCATTTCAGCAAGCATTGGGAATGTGTAGTACTACTCTGAAATGAGACTGTACTCACAAGCTTTCTTTGGACAGTTTGGTGAAACCTGCTCTGAAAACACTGGCAGTTTTGTCCAAGTGAGGCCTGGAGGATTAGTCTGTATATGGTACTCCAATAATAACACCAAAGTAAGAAGTATTATTGAAGACCGGTTTAATTTTTGAACATATCACTTAACACACTGCAAAAGTAGCACAAGGTCAAGGAAAACATCTATTATTTAATATGACTTGAAGCCAAAGTGGTGGTGATGTTGAAGATCACTTCCCACCCTGAATGGAACTTCCTTTATTCAGTCCTTCCAGCTTCATCAAAACTTTCTGTCCTCTTTCAGCCTTCATTTGCCTCTTTCCTAGCAAATGCATTACAATCTCAAAGGGTCCTCTCTTCTCCTTCTTTCTTTTTTTTGCCAGACAAATGAGGAACACTCTTAACTCCTTTATAAGCCACATTCCTTTTCCATTTCTTCCCTCAGCTGTACCTTAGCAGCTCCATGAAAGTCAAAGTATCAGAGATAATGGCAGAACCTCATCTTGGAAATCATTGTTGTTGTCACTTTAACTCTTCTTTTCAGATAACATTGCCCCTCCTTTCTTGCGCAATAGGATGGTGATTTCACATCAAAGGTAATCATGACAGCATCATGGCAGACGTATTTGTTTAGTAGGTGTATTAAAGCAGTTCTTCAGCACTGTATGCCAATTAATGTTACTACCCACAGACTCTTAAGAAAATCACTATTTCAGTCATTAAAAAGGCACATGTGAATGCTAGATTTGCTAAGCCTGAGTGGATGTGATCAATAATTTACGTATTACTGGATAACAAGAAAAGAAAACAAAAATAACAACTTCAGTTTCAGGTTATATGTAGCTGTCCTATGAAAGTAAGTATATTAAAACATTCCTGCTATATTTTATGACTCCATATAAATATCAGAATAGGTTTATAAGTTGAAAAGACAACATGTCAGTTCTGAAATCACCACTCACAGCACTTCAGTTTATGCAGTTAAATATCCCAGCTAAAAGCATTCTTCTGGCAGTTGCTCTCCTGCTCAGAAGGCAAACTACACGTCTGCCTTTCCAATACCCACAGTAAAAATATCAGTCAGGAAATGCAGGCCTGCCAAAACACATTCAAATAGAGTGGGAGTAAAGGGGAGGCATCACAGGCACTAGGTGCAACATGACCTCTGTTGGGTAGAGTACAGGGACTTAGATGAAGTAAATCACTATATAAGACTATCATGGCATTGGTGCTTTATTCTGCTTCCTTTGGCACTCTGGACTTCTCTTTCTATGCTTTTACGTGGCCAAGGTCCTCACAAGAAGATACTAGGTCTCTGTCTCCTTTTCTGGATAAAAAGGTCAATATGGACCTGTTCTGAACAGACCTGCACCAGTCTTGTTCTGAACTGACCACATATCTCTGGCACCAGAAGTAAGGTTGCATCCAAAGAGGGGCAAAACCAGTGTAAAAAAACCCCAATGCCTTCATCAGGTGTGAAATGTGCTTGAACTGAAACCTCTAGACAGAAACTTTACCAGTAGCACAACCACTTGGCAATGTGATCGATTTGTTGGCCTCCTCCCAACTGCAGTAAACTGGAGTTTCTGTAACGCCAACAACCTTATAGGACTCAAAGGTGGTTTTATGAAACATTTCTGCAAAACACTCTCTGAATTTCCTCAGGTCTCCCCAGAAGGTCAAGAGGAAGCTGGGTCCCAAGTTTTTTCCAGATGTTTTTTACTCATGAAATCTGGTTATCATGAAGATGTCAACGGAAATGGAAGGAAAAGGTTTGATGAGCTCCTGCTCTTTCCTGCATTTCACTTTGGTAGTATTTTTCTTAGGGTTATGGTTCTTAGACAATATGCAAGGCAAGGTTGGTTTAACCTGTACAGTCTTACTCTTATATCATCTAGAAGTCATTCATTTGGCATTGAGAGATCTTACTGAGATGACGTACGTAAAGCTATGGCAGAATTATATTGGCATCAGTGGACCCAAGCTTTTATTCAAAGTAATGCAAACCCTGATCCTGAAAGCTTCTCCTAATCCTAATCAACAAGACCAGAACAAATTATAAGGAATAAAATTTCCTAAAGCCCTTCTTGACAGCACAGGTACTCTGTGAGAAAACCTGAGAGGAAAACATTCATCCAGCATGATGGAACAGGTCATTGTTTAGTTTTCCCAACCGCTTTCTAAGGTGCTGTTTTGACTGATGGCATTGCAAAGAGTCATTTTCTCCTTTTAGAGTCTGTTCTTGGACAGGCCCTTCCACCTGAGGAGATCAAATGCCTTCCAGCCCCAGGGGATGCCTCATGGAATGAATGAATGAAGGTACTGGAGCTCTGTAAGAGGGAGGTGCAGCTGAGCTGAACGAGTGCTTGCTCACCTGAGTGGGAATTAGGTAACTTTTTGAGACCACTGCGTAGCTGGTGGAGGCAGCCCTGACTCATTTTCTGCCAGGTCACAGGGCTGAGTACTGTAGCTGTGCCAGGGAAAACTCCTGAGCGGCTTTTTCCCAACTCAGACTAAAAGAAAGAGCAACAAACAAAAACCAGGCAGCAGTTTCCCTCAGACACTTTAGGGCAAGTATTTCTACCAATAGTCCCTTTGCAGCCTACTTTGCCTTGCCTTTTCTCTTTTTTTTTTTTAACATTTCCAATGCTCCTTCTGCACCGAACTTTATTTAAGGCTGTTGGCTGGGAGCCCCTGGGAGGATTCCCAGTCCCCTGGGTGGATTCCTGTTCTCTGTACATCACAGTATTACAAGTGTGGCCTCCTGCCTTGCCAGGACTTTAAAGGGCTCATCTGCCCTGTTACCATCAATCATATTGGATATTTGTAATTTGGTCCCTCCTAATTATCCAGGTCTTAATTACCAGTCCTAAGCTGTATCCAAAGGTATTCTCTGCTATTGTCTTAGCAGAGAAAGAAAAATATCTAATGTAAATCCAAAGTTTCTCCATAACTTTTATGCATAGAGTGCATTACGGCTATTATTTTCTGAAATAAGGCTATTTCAAAAAAGAAAAAAAAAAGAATATTCCTTTTTATAAGTGCTTCTCTCTCCACTCTTTTTCTTTTCCTTTTATGTTGCATATACCAACAGGGGCCAACTTTATTTCAGTATTGACTTGGATTTTGATGAATATGCTTCTATTTCATTTATTTTTTATTTGTGCAAAAGCTAGGCAGTATTTTTTTATATTGTTTCCCACTTCTTTTTTGATTAAACTGTTATATTTGATTTTCCAGAAATAAAACAGTACAGAGATAGAGAGAGTGAGAAAAATACATCATCCTTGATTCTCTCCTGACTCACAGCTCTCCCAGTTCTGACCCAAAATCCCACCTTAACTCACTGGAAATAAGTGCCCAAAGGGAGCCGTCAAGAGGAAGCTCTTCAGGAAGTAACTACCCAGACTGCTAACCACAGTAGAATAAGGTCTTTTAGACCTAAAATTAACCAAGCTGCTCAAACAAAAACACTAAACCTACTATAATAATAATAGACGACCCAAGTCAGTCCTTTGAAATTGAATTGCTATAATCGATATCAAAGATCAAAGATCAAAGGCCACTCAAACTTAAGTGTCATTAGTTAGCATGTCAGGAAAAAAAGTCTGTACAAATTCAGTGGACAGGCTGTATATCTGTTTTTCCTTTGCACATAACTTTCCAAAGCTCTCTTCTTTGCAGTTGAGGTTTTCCCAGTTCTTTGTTTCAGCTTTGGCAAAAAGATTTCTGAGCAAAAAATATTGCCACCTTGAATACAGAGGGTGTTATATATAAAAAACCTCCCTCTTCGCTGTGTGCCCACAATGGGACTTGGCAGTAAACTAAGACCTGGACAGTAGCTTCTTCACTAAATCAGCCAGCGATGGGAGCGTAGTTTCACCAGTGCCATGTGCTAAGGGAAAGAAATTTATTGTTGCTTGTTTGAGCACTCTCGTGAGATATAACTGAAACATCCTAGGGATGAAGAAGCAGGTAACACTGCTGTAATTAAGACCATCCAGTGTAACCCTGAAAAGTGAACCTGGTCCTACAACCCTCATCCACTTCCGTTCCCTCTTTCCTGCTCCCTTTCACATCCTGTCCAGCCCATAGCCAGTGTGGGCAACCATCACCTTGCAGTGCATGGTGAATGCTTTGGCAGGCCACCAGTTCCCAAGCTGCTAACTTTTGGTTAAAAATGCCAACAGCAGCAGCAAGAGAAACATTGATTTTCACAGAATGTCCAGAGGAAAAGAAAAAGCAGACAGTGAACCTTTCTTTATTATTTTTTCTTTTTCTAGAGCAGAAAACTTCAGGCCAGATGAACTGGGTCACAGGCCATCCTTGTGGTCTTTCGGCAAGGGAATGACAGGCATTAGAAACAGATCCTGCCTGCTGCTAACTATTGCAGATCACCTCTCCATTTGCCTGCATCTGTCCAAGAAGAATCCTCATTACCATTTTAACCACCAAAGAGGCAAGGTGAATGGAGTTACTCATTTGTATGGTGGCTGCTCCCAGCCACAGCCCCCAGAATGAGGTGAAGCCCCTGCTTGCTCCATGTGCAATCGAAGTTGCAGGATCCTCACAGACACACAGAAAGCAGTCAAGAAGCAGCCAGGGTGCTGCAGCAGGAGCTGGGTTGAGTACTAGCCAAAGAACCCTGCTGAGAAGTAGGGCAGGCAGCTGAAGCCTTGCCCTGGGGAGCATAGTGTAACTCAGTGAGTTACAGCAAAGTGCAGAAATCATGGCTAAGCAAGAGGTAGTGCATTCCTGAAAGCCCCAGAGCAGATCGGTGACCAGGAAGAGAGCCCGGTCTCCCTCAACAACACCCCTTGCAATGTCAGCCTTCATCCTTTTTGAGCTTGTTCTGCCCTTCTCAAGAACCAGAAGTGGCATTTGTGCCTTGGATGAGCCTGTGAAAGGCCTCCAGGCCGTCAAGCTATCAGCTGCCATCAATTGTGCTTCCTCTCCTTCAGGTCCCTCACAGTGCTCCTGCATCCCAGGGCCACCAGCCTGCTCGCTTTGCGAACAAACAGCCTTAACTCTGCCGCCCAGCTGCCTACTGGTGGGGTAGCCTGCTGCTCAGCTGGAAAAGGCACCAGGACCTTACAATAGAAAGTGACAGCCAATTTACTTATTTGCTCAGAAAAAGAGCGGAGTGGCAGATAAAAGTCACCAGTGCAGAAGTGGAGTGGAGAAGGCCAAGCATACCCTGGTGCTCTGGTGTGCTCCGTATCAGATTTTCACTTGCTAGCCCCTGATGGATAGTTCACATGTAAACGGTTGCTAACAGATGTATGTGCACTGCTCTGATGCTCCTTCTACAGAATCAGCAAGCAGAGCAACTGCAGACATTAATAATGCCACTGCTGCTGCTGCAGCATCTGAAAACTGGCTTGGCCAGGACTCACCTCCTTGTCTGAGGAAGCAATTTCAGTTCATTAATGTGGGAATAACTGAAATATGTGTTTTCAAGGCTAGTATAGCCACAAAGAAGTTTTCTCTGAGACTGTGACTGACCACTGAGGCAGTTGATGCTAAAGGTGTATTTGAATAGTGACTTCTAGGAATCTGATTTCACCCACAGATTCATAGGAAGATCTAACACTATCATGGGGACAATAAAGCATTTACACCCTGTCTGCCAAGCCTACAAGAAAATTGTAGATTAAGTCATGAGGAAGTCAGCTATCCAACCATTATGTAAAGCTTTCTAAGAGGCAGTGACATACATTTAGCAGCTGTCCCAAAATGGGAACATCGAGAGAAAACATTTTTGCAGTAGCTTTCATTGCTACTGCTGGCCTCTCTGCCTGTGAAGGGAGCAGTGTTTATGGGACCAGTGTTTGGAAAGTAAGCTTGAATAGAAGTGTCAAAGGGTAATTGGCACAAAAGAGATCCCTACATTTGGAACAAGAGGAATTAAGTTTTCTTAAGCACATTGGGACCACAGAGGGCTTGTTGTTGATAGACCCACAAGTAGTAATATTACCAGGTTCACGCCAAGGGTCATAGCATGCAGTGAGACAACAGTCCCTTAGAGCAATGAGAGCAGGGTCATGACTCCTGTGTGCAACTGATTGATCCTCAGAGTTCAGATCTGTGAGGTGCATGGGGAAAAAAAATGTGTAATTTACAGCATTCATTTACACTTGGCTTTGAAAGGTTTTTATTGAGGCAATGATCACCTTGTATTTTTGCTTCTAGTTATTGCCTGAAAGCCAGTGAAAGAATTTGAAATGAGAGAGGACCATGGGATTTTATCAGCAGAATGCGTTATAGTGTGCAGGTTTCATACAAGGTAAAGTTTGCAGCTGTCAGTATCTTTTCTTCTCAAGGGCTCATATCTGGA